>NW_007253579.1:212635-222360 GCF_000164805.1 Carlito syrichta | reverse complement strand
AAGTTCTTTTTTCCTGTTAAATAATGTGGCTGGGCAATCCCCTTGGGTCCCCTCTCACTGTGGGAGCTTTTCTGTCCTCTCAATAAATCCTGCTTTCTCAAAAAATAAAAAAATAATGTGACTATGTGTATCTTTGTACATACATATTTTTCCACATCTGTGATCATATATCTTACTCAAATCAACATGATCAACTCTGCCTAAGGGGCGTATTCTAGGTCTATGCCTAGGACAGGAAACGATGGTGTTAATTTTTGGCACAGAGACAGCCTACACCAATTAAAAATTATAACAATAAAACCAAACAAATGATAGCAAACTCTGAGGGAGAAAGAGAATATGCTATCCAAAGTTATCATATTATTACATTCAAAGAATTCACAAGGCATACCAAAAAAAAAAAATCAAAGAAAAGGAAGCATAACCAATTAAAACTAACCAACTAACTCACTAACTAACTGAAACTACCCCTGAAAACAACTTGATGGTGGATCTACCAGACATGACTCTAAAACAACTGTCTTAAAGATGTTCAGATAACTCAAGGAGAGACAGAATGGCAGAAAATGATGTATAAACAAAACAGAACCATCAATAGACAGAAAACCTAAAAAGAAAAAAAAATTCTAGAACTTAAAAGCACAATAACTGAAATGAAAAAACTCATTAAAGGAATTTAAAGGCACACTTAAGCAGACAGAAGAAAGAATTGGTGAACTTGTAAATAAGAAAATGGAAAATGGTAAGTCTAAGAAAGAGAAAGAAAGAGACTGAAGAAAAGTAAGCAGAGCCTTAGGGTACTGTGGGACACATCAAGTGAACCAACATGAACATTGTGGGGGTTCCAAAAGGAGGAGAGTGAGGATAGGGGTAAGGAGAATATTTTTTAAAATAATGACCCAAAACGTCCCAATTTAATGAAACACATGGATATAAATATCCCCCCTCCCAAAATGAACTCAAAGAGATCCACATTGACACACACTATCATCAAATGGTCAAAGGCCAGATAAAAAGAGAGAACTCTAGCCGGGCTCGGTGGCTCAGCCTGTAATCCCGCGCCTTTGGGAGGCTGAGGTGAGTGGATTGCCTAAGCCCGGGGGTTCGAGACCCACCTGGGCAGCGAGACCTCATCTTACAATAAATAAAAAAATCAGCCGGGCGTGGTAGCGCATGCCTGTAATTCCGGCCACTTGGAAGGCTGAGGCGGAAGGATCACCGGAGCCCAGCAGGTCGAGGCTGTGGTGGCCGGTAGTGGCCACTGCACTCCAGTCTGGGCGACAGAGTGAGACTCCAACTCAAAAAAAAAGAAAAGAAAAGAAAACGTGGAGAGGAGAATGAATAAGAGACCAAAAGCAGTTTCTGTTACTGCCCCTTTTCTCAGTCTTAAGGATAACCCATTGACATAAAAAAGATGTGATTGTGTATCCATGCAAGAACTTTGCTTAGTTTGAGCATAGATCTGTATATTTCTCCCTCGTTCCTTGGGAAATTCAGCTGCAGGATGTGGCAGCTGCTTCCTTTGGCGGTAGCTCTGTATAGATGGAAACCATCAATTCCTATTGCATATGAGTTTGTAGAGAAAACTTGAGGCTATACAGTGTTCACCCAGAGGACTGTCTCTATTATGGCAGACTTTGCTAGCTTCTCATCCACCACCTAATTTTGAAATGTTAGGATGACCCCAAGCTCAGTCCTCTCTTCTACATTCTTTACTTTCTTTCTCCAGGTGAAATGATCTATATCCATGGCTTCAACAACTCTCTGCTTTTCACTTCCATGCTAGTCAGGAAGGGTTGGGGTATGCTGCCATAACAAATAATCCCTCCAAACCTCGAGGGCTTAAAACAACAAAGGCTTGTTAATCTTTCATGCGAAGTGTAGTGGGTGTAGGAATGACTCTCTGGTCAGCTATTCTCTAAGTGATAGTTCAAAATTTCTCCTCTATGTCAGGATGAGTTTCCATGATTGCTGTGGTAGGAGAAAACTGAGTGGTTGAATCTCATACAGGAATTAGTTGATTTGCTGGGAAGTGACATGCATCATTTGCAATCACATTTGACCGGCCAAATCATGCCTGCCTTCCTGTCCTCATACCACGTACTTCTCTCTGACTCTTATTATGTCAGATTTCAATGATCTCCGAAAAGGGTGGTATCCAACCCTGGAGACTTCCTAAAGCTAGACTGACTGTTGCTGTGATTGATGCCAATGATTCAGACTTCCCTGTTTTCACTCCCTTGGTCCCTTGTCACATTTTCTTTCAGCCTTACGACATGATTTTCTTTGCCCACAGGACAATAGAAAATGTGATACAAGCAAATGTTTGCTCGCTGGAGTTTGCTGGCTCTCTCTATTAGAACCCTGGAGAGAGTCATGTGAACAAGCCTACTAGAGAATGAGACACTGCTGAAGCAGAGATGAGACATCCCATTTGAGGACCTCTACACCAAACATTCTGTCAACGACTAGACAGAAATGGAGTCATCCTAGACCACCAAAATTCCAGATGACCATAGAAATCAACCAAGCCATCCCTGAGCAGAGAACCACCCAGCTGACCCAAAGAATTGTGAAAAAAATAATACATGATTGCTATTTAGGAGTGGTTTGTTATTCAGCAAAAGCTAACTAATACATAAAAACCATCCTGTTGAGAAGTTTTTCTTCTTTTAGCTCTTTACCCCGCTGGCTCCCTTCTTATCCTTCAGGCTTTGGGTAAAATTTCAACATTTTTAGACTCTAACCAAAATGACAGTTTGCTTTTCACAAAATCATCAGCAAGTATACTTGATGTATGCTTCTGACTGGTTGAGGCCATCACATGATTTTTATTAAGCCCCTTGCATTGGTCTATGCAACAATATCCATTATACCCATTGCCCTGTTCATTTCCATCCTCTTTATGTAGTAAAACCATGGTTATTTTAGATTTTTACCTTGCAGCTTTACATTTTTCCATATCGACAGATCTTTCCATATCAACAAAATAAATATTTATTCAATTTGATTTGATAAATATTTCTGAGTACCCACCACAGGATAGGTTAGGCACTGAGTATTTACAGATAAACAAACCGCAGTTCCTACACTTGGCAGTCTGCAGTCATGGACCAAACAAGTGAACAAGTGGAATGCTTGAAGCAGAGTGCTTATAACAGCAGAAGTATCTGGAGGGGCAGACCTAGCACAGAGAGGGAAGAGACTGCTGTTGGGTGAAGGAAAGGAGAAGCAAAGCAGCATCCATTGAATAAGGCTTCTTGGAAGGAGTGGCCGCATTTTAAAAGATCAGAGATGGACAAAGCAGGGAAAGGGCTTTCCAGGCTGAGAGAAAGAACATGGATCAAAGAAGCAAAGAATACACGGTATAGGTAACAAGGGCAGGGTAGGCTACAGACAGTTATGTGTTACTGGCAGGTAAGGTGGAGTGGGGAGTGGTAAGGAATGAGGCTGGCTGGGCAGGCAGGGAGCCGGCTGATGACAGACAGTGCAGCCATTTCAAGAAAGCTGGAAGCTTCTGATGCCCCATTCCACCTCCCTTTACTGACCTTGAAATGGCAAGTCATCAGTATCACCCCTACCACCACTCAACCTCTACCACCTTCTGACATGAAGGTTTTCCAGGCTGGCTTTAGAAGAAAACAATTTCCAGCTTCCTGAACCTGTTCTTTCTCTTTATTCTCTACTTCACATATATCTCTACAACAACATATCTCACACAGACAAACTGTTTTTCCCACCCTCAGTGACTTCATGACTGACTCTCCCCTTCTTCCTCTCTCCTTACACATATATCAGCCCATATGGCAAGTGAAATGGCTTGCAGAGAAGACCAGACATTCCAAGATGAAGCCGTTGTGTGAACCAGTGGTGAGAACCACTGACTTGGGGGCAGGAAGGAGGTTGGAGTCAGTGGTGACCCCAACAGAAATGTATTCATTGGACTTGAGTCAAAGGTTCATATCTGGGGAGCAGCGGGTGTTTGGGGAGTCATGAATAGGAGAAGGAAGCTGCAGGCAAACATGGAAGACCTTGATTAACAGAGTAAGAAGTTCAGATTTCTAATCAGAAGGCCATGGGAGCCTCTACAGACTTTTCACTAATGATTCTGTGTTATACTGGTGGTAGGGAGAGAAGTCATACATTGCACAAACAAATCATATAGCACTGGGACAAAGAAACCTATCACCAGAACCCTGTTATGAGAAAAAGCACAAGATCAAAAAACCTAGAAATAATGGTAGAGTGAACGCACCATGTAAGGACGAGTGGTCATGCTCTGGTTATGTCAGCTGTCCTATGTTGTATGTCAAATAACGTGACAAGCTCTTTATATATGTTTTCTCATTTAACCTCATTAACCCCACAGTAGCCATGTGTATTAGAAATTATTACTCCCATTTTTTAGTTAAAAACTGTGTGGCTCTGAGAGATTGAATACCTTGAGAAAGTTTGCACAGCTGGTGAGTGATGGAACTGAAGTTCAAGCCCTTACTCAGCCTACAACCCTTGACTGTAATCCACACCCACGTAGTAATAGTAATAGAGAAACTTAACAGGTAAACCTGGCCCTTTAAGGGGCTCCACATGGCCCTAATGTGAATAGGCTCTTCCTCTTATATCTGTTCAAAGAGAAATCTGTGCTTGATTTGCCTCCCATCTGCAATTTCATGTCAAAATAAATTTCATTCTGGATTCTCTTCTTTTGAATTCCAATCTCTACTTCTGTCATTAGTTTTCAGTTTTAAAGTGACCACAGAGACCTCCTTGGCCAAGGCCTCCTCTCCCCTTTTGCACTTTACTTATTTTGATTTACTGGCTGGGGCCTCCTTTCATGGCGAGAAGAGAAGCAATCTCTTTTTTTTTGAAGGAGTCCGTTAAAACCCAGTTATTGAGCCAAACACAGATGTATCCCTCCTGTGATTGTCTCTTTCCCTCACACCTGCAACCACTTTCTCATTCTGTCCGATAAGGTTTGTTCTTCAGGCATCCTCTGTCTTCCCCTCCACCCATCTCAAGGCAATCCAGAAAATTTTCCTCCAGCTTGTATCTCCCCACCCCACCCTAAACAGCTCTCCTACTTTGCTCTACTGACCCAGATCTCTCAATAACATTCTGGCCATGAATGTCCAAACCTTCCACTTGTTTCAAGTCCAGCTGTCAATATTTTCTCTCACACCTGAATCTTTACCATTTCCTTTCCATTTCTCCCGGTGACTTATCGCTACTTCATACATGATCACTCACGGAGTTAGGCAGAATAATAGCCCCCAAAGGTGTCTACATTCGAATCCCTAATACTTGTGAATACGTAACTTTACATGGGGAAAGAGACTTTGCAGATGAGATTAAATTAAGGACCTGGAGATGGGAAGATAATCCTGGATTTTCTGGGTTGGACAAATATAACCACAAGGGTCCTGGAGAATGATGCAATATGAGAAGAACTCAAATAGTCACTGCTGGCTTTGAAGGTGGAGAAAAGGGGCCCTAAGCAAAGGAAGACAGACTCCCCTAGAAGCTAGAAAAGGCAAGAAAGTGGACTCCCCCTTAGATCCTCCAGAGCAAAATGCAGCTCTCTGTTGAACTGCTAAACTACAGAACTATAAAATGATAAATGTATGTTGCTTAAGCCATTACATGTGTGGTTATTTGTTCCAGCAGCTGTAGAAAATCAATAAACTCCCCCAGTAAGTCTTCTCTGAGATTAAAAATGGCGCTAAGATTAACTTAATTTCTTCAGTTAATGGGAACTAGGGACCTTGTCTGATTAACTGAAAGTTGATGAGGAGACACCTTCTGCTAGAATCCTTTCTGGAAATCTCCCTGAAACAGCTCTTTCTCCATCTCAGCGAGCTGGTTGTTCTCTACATTCTTGCTCCTCAGTATGGCCCATGGGCCAGCAGCCTTAGCTGCACCCAGGAGCCTATTAGGAAAAAAGGAAGGAAAAGAAGTCTGCTGACTTAGAACTGCATGTTAATTAGAACTTCAGATGCTTCAGATGCACATTGAGGTGTGGCAGGTACAGTTCGTCGTATCTAAAATTGGTACTAAAAATAGTTCCACTGATCGCTTTTCTGAAATCAGCATCTGTTTACACTGGTAGCAGAATCCCTCGAGGCAGCGCCAGACAGCAACTTGAAGCTTATCTGATGGCTTTCAAACATACTCAGCAGAAGAACTTAATTTTTTTTAAAAAGTCTTCTCAAGAAGCCTTTTATATAATAAAGATGAAAAGAGAGCCTCTCGTAAGGGAAGGATGCAGGCTCCCAGAACCCTACCTGCCTCTATCTCTCTACTATCGGTCCCATAGTTACTTCTGAGGCATCTCTTTGAAACCTAAAGGGATCTACTTCATACAGTTTGAAAATCACAGATGTTGTGCTAAATTCCTCTCAATATGCATGGGAAAACGAAGACTTGAAGAGAGGAAGGAACTTGCCCAGGTTCTTAATAAGTTGGCAAAGGTGAATCTAGAAACTTCTCAACTTGATAGATGTGTTAATAAGCACGCCGGCTTTTGCATAACCACATGAATGTTTGCTCTTTCAAAATAGTCTCTCTAGGAAGCTGAATACTCCTGCTAAGAAACAGTGACCTCCTTCAAAGTTCCACTTACTTCTGCTGAGTCTGCACATGCACAGAGGGACTTGGAACTTGGCGTGGGGAGGAAAACACTTTCATCTTTGGAAATAATGAAAATCAGTCACAGCAAAAATCGGGTGAATTCATGAATAATTATTAGGAAACATACCCTGCTCTTTCAAATATTAATTATAATCAAATTCTTCAGAGACTAATTTGTAATGAGTACGCTGACAGGAGGGAGGTAGCATTTATTAGCCACCTACTGTCTGCTACAATTCCCAAGGATATGTTTGCCTACTTTGTCTCACTTGCTCTTGACAGTATCCAATGACGGAGGGCTGTTTCCATTACTGTTGTGATGACAGTCCTCACTTCTGAGATGAAGAAACTGAGGCCAAAGGTCCCAAGGGCAATAAAGGATGAGAGCAGACCTTTCTGGTTTCAAAGCCTGAGTTATTTCTATTAAATCTTACTTCTCTGGTAGCCTTATTGGAAAACAGCAAGTCTACTGTCTCCTAGAAGTCTGGAGATCCTTCATTAAAAGCAAATGCCTCCTTTGTTACACTTATTCTACTAGCAATAAGTTGTTTGTATGTCTGTCTCCATGCTCTGGGAGTATTTCTGAATGCTCAGGGATCAGCACAGTCCTCAGCAGTCCTCAATAAATGTTGACCAAATGCTGTGATCTGAATGTTGATGTCTTCCCAAAATTCATGTGTTGACAATCCCCAAGGTGACAGTATTGAGAGGTAGAGTCTTTGGGGAAGTGACTAAGTCATGAGTATTCCACCTTTGTGACTGGAATCAGTACCCTTATGGAAGAGATGGAAGGGGATGTTTGTCTCTTCCATCATGTGCAGAAACAGCGCTCTTCCCTTCTCCATATGAAGATGCAGTAAGAGGAACCATCTTTGAAGCAGAGAGTGAGCCTCCACCAGACGCTGAATCTGTTCTGTTGGTGCCTTGCTCCTGGACTTTCTCACCTTCAGAACTGTGAAAATACACTTCTATTATTTATAAATTACTAAGTCTAAGGCATGTTGTTACAGTGGCCTGAATAGACTAAGATACCACATAGGTGAATAATAATAATGGTCAAGAGTCATTACATCTTCACTATATGCCAAGCATTCTTCACGTGATTTTTCCTGGCCTCCGTCTCCTCCTGCCCAATAAAATAATGGATTGGTGAATGGACAAATGGACAGATAGGTGAAGAGATGGAAGGATAGCTAGATGGATAGAGAGAGGTTTAAATGGTTGTTTGGATGTTCAAACAGGAGAGAATATATCTTAATACCTGGACATTTTTCACCAAAATATTGAATATTGTTGCGATGTATTTCCTTTGTGAAGTTACAAGTACAACCACCAGAGTGTAGAAACTGGAACTGCTTTCTAATTTATCTTGATCCAACAATTCTGAAAACGAATGAGTTATGGCTTAGAAAGTACTTTAAAACTACAGTGAATAGCCGGGCTCAGTGGCTCAGCCTGTAATCCCGCGCCTTTGGGAGGCTGAGGTGAGTGGATTGCTTGAGCCCGGGGGTTCGAGACCCGCCTGGGCGGCGAGATCTCATCTCTACAATAAATCAAAAAATCAGCCGGGCGTGGTAGCGCGCGCCTGTAATCCTGGCTCCTCGGAAGGCTGAGGAGGAAGGATCGCCGGAGCCCAGCAGGTCGAGGCTGCGGTGGCCGAGAGCGGCCACTGCACTCCAGTCTGGGTGACAGAGTGAGTTTCAACTCAAAAAAAAAAAAAAACTACAGTGTTAGGAGGAATTTTCATGAAGAAATAACTGAATTGCTGGAATCTATCACAGTATATACAGGTTTCTCTTTTAGGATTTTTTAATGTTTTTCTAAGTTCAATTTTTCAGGGTTTTTAAAAAATTTGTTATTTAACTGTTTCCCCATAAGAACTCTAAGCAAGTAGATTTCAAGGTTAATATTTCATTCATATCTTTACTTCTAATTTGAAACATAGACTCTGAAGTATGGTACTATTTCTTTCTTTCTTTTTTTTTTTTGAGTTGGAGTCTCACTCTGTCGCCCAGACTGGAGTGCAGTGGCCACTCCCGGCCACCGCAGCCTCGACCTGCTGGGCTCCAGCGATCCTTCCGCCTCAGCCTTCCGAGTAGCTGGAACTACAGGGGCACACTACCACGCCCGGCTAATTTTTTGATTTATTGTAGAGATGAGGTCTCGCCAAGTTGCCCAGGCGGGTCTCGAACCCCCGGGCTCAGGCAATCCACTCACCTCAGCCTCCCAAAGGCGCGGGATTACAGGCTGAGCCACCGAGCCCAGCTGGGTACTATTTTAATAAACAGTGAGTAAATGAATAAATGAGTGAACTTGATAACTATCAGAACACATTTGAATATTGAGAGTTGTTCAATTTGTAAATCTTTCATCAAATACTAATTAAAAACCTGCTGTCCTCAAGATCCTGTCCTGGTTATGGTGAGGAATGCAAGTGCATGAAACTCTTCCAAGGCAGATGCAACCTCACATTGGCTGCGTGTGGGGAAACTGAGAAATCAGTTGATGAAATAGGTCTGTTCTCTCAACAAATATCTACTGGCCACAGAAAACAAACCAGTGAGTTGTGGCTACATTGTGAAGAGCCTTGACATTATGCCAGGGGTTAAGTGTAATCGTTGAAGGACTTTTCATAAGGTGCTGAAATTAGAGCTGGAGGAGGAAAAGGAAGAGCCTAAGATACTGTCAAATTAAAAAGTAGCCAAGCATTCTCTCCCACAAATGTTTAGATATGTTTGTCTCAGTTGAGTTCTGTTTTGATTTTAAATCTCAGATATAAAAACCTTACATAGCATGACTGTATGGTGATAAAGAAAATAAGCTTTGATGTCAAACAGACCTGATTTTGAGTCCCCGCTGTGCCTCAATGAAAGTGTGGTCTTGGACAAATAAGACTTTTTCTGGGACTCAGTGTCCACATCTGTGAAATGTGATAAAGAATATTACGCTTGCCGGGCTCGGTGGCTCAGCCTGTAATCCCGCGCCTTTGGGAGGCTGAGGTGAGTGGATTGCCTGAGCCTGCGGGTTCGAGACCCGCCTGGGCAGGCGAGACCTCATCTCTACAATAAATCAAAAAGTCAGCCAGGCGTGGTAGCGCG
>NW_007253579.1:201320-212597 GCF_000164805.1 Carlito syrichta | reverse complement strand
TCGCCGGGATCGGCCACTGCACTCCAGTCTGGGCGACAGAGTGAGACTCCAACTCAAAAAAAAAAAAAAAAGAATAGTACGCTTATACAGAATTACACTAAGAATTAAGTGAGTCAATAAATGTAAAGTATTTAGCACTATGCATGGCACATGTTAACCACTCAATGAATACTAGATAGCTACAGCATAGTAGATATTGGGGTGGATGGGGCTAGCCAATTATTTGTCATGTGATTTGAGATGGGTATTCCACTACATGTTTAGGCACGCATTTATTCAGTGAACTTTATTAAACCTCTACTAGGTACCAGGCACTATTACCCTAGGGGCTGGGACCACAGGAGTGAAGGAAACAAAACACGAACAAAAGTCCTTGCCCTCAGGAAACTTCCATTCTAGCAACACTTTACTTCTCATGGTGTGCCTCAGTTTCTCCAACCGTGAGATAGCTATAAGAGCTGAACTTTCCTTATATGTCTTATATAATAATCATTTAAATAATAATTATCAATTATTATATAACTATTAAATATGCAACACTTCAAACAGCATCTGGCACAGAGTAGGGGCTGTATAAAGATTTGCTGTTAAAATACTAGTTATACTATATATGTGATTACTTTGAACAAGTTTAGGATAAAATTAAAAAATAAATAAAATAGAAAGATCATTCTTTAAAAAAAATACAGCCGGGCTCGGTGGCTCAGCCTGTAATCCCGCGCCTTGGGAGGCTGAGGTGAGTGGATTGCCTGAGCTCGCGGGCTCGAGACCCGCCTGGGCAACTTGGAGAGACCTCATCTCTACAATAAATCAAAAAATTAGCCGGGTGTGGTAGCACGCGCCTGTAGTTCCAGCTACTTGGAAGGCTGAGGCAGAAGGATCACTGGAGCCCAGCAGGTCGAGGCCGCGGTGGCCGGGAGCGGCCACTGCACTCCAGTCTGGGTGATAGAGTGAGACTCCAACTCAAAAAAAAAAAAAAAAATTACCAGTTATTAGGATTTGTTGTGGAGAATATTATCTGCCTTTTGTACTTCTGGAACCAGATACATAGCTAATAGTAGGGATAATTATCTATCTTTTACAACGTGGTTGAGTCGTTCTGTTAAAATCACACACTTGGTAAGGCAGAGCCAGAATCTAAGCAAACTCTGTGTTCAAAGTTGACACTCTTACCCGCTACAAACATTCCCAGCTCCCTCGCCACCTGCCCTTGAGAAAAATTTATTTTATATGCACTGGCTAATATAAACAATTATATCATAGGCTTCCTTTCCAAGAGTCATTTACGCTCTTAATAAATGAGTTCTCCTGATTTTTGCAGTGATAAATGAGAGAATTAGCAGTACCTTTGGAATTTCTACTCCCAGGCTGACCTCATTAGCCTTGTTTATAGACCAGGAAGGGCCAGACAATGTTACATTGTGTAAAACAAGGAAGGAAGGTCTTATAGGACAGGCAGCTTGCTTTGATTACCCATTTTGGATCATGGAAGCCTTTACAGTAGTGATTTTTATTAAGTGTTTTAATACAAACCAGTGAGACAACTTTGGAGTTCTGAAGTGTAAGCATAGATTTTTTTTTTTTTGAAAAGTGACTTTTGAAAGCCTGCAAATTTGGTGTTCTTTTTTTCTTCCAGTAATGAATATTTTAGACCTTTTCTCTAAAAACAATGTGAGATCCTTTTTAATCTACAGATTAACACCTAGTGGAAAACTACATTCTTTCTTTGATAAAAGGGACAAATAAGACAAAGATCAATATTGTGTGTGGCAGTGTTTCTCAAAAAGCTAAGTTCAAAGTTAAAGCTATAAACTTCAAGAGGAAAATATGCAAAGTATATGAGAATAAAGTTGAAAGATAATGAAGAAAAATGGATTAATAAAATCTATGCAGGGTAGGAAATCAACCTAGACATATTTTATTTAAGCCCTTTGACTTTCTGTTTGGGTTGAATTTCAATGGCTCTGAACTTTTTTTTCTTTCTTTTTTTACATCTAAAGATATTTCTTCCAGAAAGAGGAAGCTTGATATGAATACAGAAATTTAGTAAGCTCAACTAATTATTTCAGCTTTTGAAAACCTTGTTAAAGTGTCTGGAGTCACCCCCCTTAGGATGTACCTGAGAAGTTTATTAAATCTGTAGGCTCCAGACATGGCTGAATCCCAGTGAATAAGAAGCCAGAAGCCGGGCTTGGTGGCTCAGCCTGTAATCCCAGCGCATTGGGAGGCTGAGGTGAGTGGATTGCCTGAGCCTGCAGGTTTGAGACCCACCTGGGCAACTTGGCGAGACCTCATCTCTACAATAAATCAAAAAAAAATTAGCCAGGCATGGTAGCGAATGCCTGTAGTTCCAGCTACTTGGAAGACTGAGGCGGAAGGATGGCCGGAGCCCAGTAGGTCGAGTCTGTGGTGGCCAGGAGTGGCCACTACACTCTAGTCTGGGCGACAGAGTGAGACTTCAAAAAAAAAAAAAAAAAAAAAAGAAGCCAGGATACAGGTGAGGATGGGACAGAAGCTCATATTTCCAGTTGAGACAGGGAGCCCTTCCCCTAAGCCTAATAAAATGAAAGCCTTCCCAGGACAGAGTAGGGGCCTCCTTAGTCCAGTAAGATAAAAGCCTTCCCAGAATAATGAAAGAGTTCTTCTAACACCATAAGATAAGAACTTTCTTGGAAGATTCGTATTAGAAAGGAACGTAGCCCCCATCTGTAGTGCACATGTATAACTCTGTTGTAACCTTGAGCTGCAAAATACCCAATTAGCCTGTATGTTACTAATATGTAAGCCTTATGGGGAGACAAAGAAGCTAAAATTGTATACAAGGCAATGCCCCGCTGCACTTGGGGCTCAGCCTTTGGATGTGAATTCGCTGAGCCGGTGCCAGCGCGGAATAAAACTGGTTCCTGGTCTCAGTGTCCCGACTGTCTGGAAAAGCCTGCCACACAATAAGACATTGATTAGACAACTTGGAAGTAGGCTAGATGTTTTCAATTTTCCTCACAGGTCTAGTGACCCAGCCATATCCTCCTCTCTCATTTTGATGGGAAAACTGAAACTCGGAGAAGTAATTCACCACTGAGTTTTGAGTTTTTTATTGTAATAAAATATACATAAAATTATTTACTATTTTAACCACTGTGCCGCCGTCACCACCACTCACCTACAGAACTTCTTCATCCTCCCCAACTAAAACTCCGTACTTGTTCAACAGTAACTCCACATTTCACTCTCCCGGAGCAACCACCATTCTACTTTCTGTCTCTGTGAATTTGACTATTCTAAGTACCACATGTGACTGGAATCATACAATCTTTAACCTTTTGTGTATGGCTTTTTCACTTAGCATACTTCAAGGTTCATCCACATTATAGCATGTATTGGAATTTTAGACCTTTTGAAGGCTGAATAATATTTTATTGTATGTATATACCACACTGTTTATTCACTCATTCATCCTTATCTTGGACCAAGGACATGACATTTCTTGGAACGCTTTCTTATCTTTATCTCCATTATAGGTTTTCCAGATTTAGCAATAAATCTGAAATACAGAATGTTCAGTTGAAATTTAGATTTAAAAAGTAAAATATATTTTTAGTATAAGTATGCCCTCTGCAATATTTGAGACATTTATACTGAAAAAATTATTGTTTATCTGAAATTCAGATTTAACTGAATGTCTTGTATTTTATCTGGCAGTTCTGTCTACTTGGAATCTTGAGTTGCTAGAATTCTTGCTAAAATTTTAATCATATCTTAATCGAGATTAATATAAATTAACCAAAAGTATAAGAAAAATATGCAACATTTATACACTTCTCTGGTTTAAAAGATTTGTTTGATATATTCCATTCTTTCCTCAAATCTTGCAATTTCTAGCTCTGTTTTCTACTTAAATAAACTGAGGCTCATACAAACCATGTGGGTTTTCCAAGCTCAGGGAGGTTCTAGAAAGCAGAGGTTTGACTCAGATTCCAAACTCCTGGATTTCAAAGCAAGTCCTTTTTTTTAAACTTTTCACTTTAAAGTAGAGCAACATGATAAAGAAAAATAAAATTGTCAAAGTGACGCAAAATATAATAATTTTCATTAAGTAAATAACTGAGTCTCTGTCATTATGTACATAGCAGTTGACCCAAATGTTCGGTGAAGCTAACTGAATCAAGAAAAGATGTTCTCGCTATTGGGCAATTTGGTGCCTGAGTCATTCAAACAATTGTCTTTGATTTTCCACTTCCCTCTGACTGTTGAGACAACCTAACGAAGAAGAAGAAGCCATTTACACAGCTGAGTGCTGGCTCCTCTCACTTGTACCATCTCGTTTATTTCTTTAAGCCCTTATTACAACCTGGCATGCTTTCTTATTGAGTTACCATATTTTATCAAGTCTAAGATTCCATGGCTTGTAACATGCATCATTATGTTCTCTAAACTAACAAAAGGCTACCAATTAAATGATGGCACCATCAGTATTGCATCCCATTTTAGAGATGTTAAAATATGTGGGGGAAAAGTTCAGCTAATAACTAATACAAAGAGTTGTAAAAATGGCCCATAAATGTATAAAATGATGTCCAATTTCACTTGTAATAAAATAAATGCAAATTAAAACTACACCGAAATACCATTTCTCAATAATCTTCTTGACAGGAATTCCAAAGCTTGACAATACAAGGCTGAGGAGAGGCAGATGCTCTCAGCCATTGCCAGTGGAAATGCAAAATGACACAATCCCTGGAGAGTGGAATTTGGCAACCCCTAGCAAAACAACATGAAGCATTTATCATCAGCCTACATTTGGGTTCTACCCCAAACATACACTCCCAAAAATATAGAAATGCATATGCACGTGGTTATTCATTGCTTTCTTGATCACTGAAAACATGAGAAATGACTTAAATGTCCAAATATAGGAGACTTGGTTAAATAAACGATAGGGCACACACCATGCAGCTGAAAAAAAAAAGAAAAAAGAATGAGGAAGAGCTCCATGAAGTGATGTGGAGTGATTTCCTGAAGATAATATCAAATGATAAAAGCAAAGTGCAAACAAGCTTGTAAGGTACACAACATTTTGTGTAAAAAGAGAAAGAAAAAAGAATATAAAACAAACATATAAAGATGACCACTTGTATACCTGATCCTGAATTGTACTCTACATCTTAAAATAAAAAACATGCAACTGTTTATCTTTACAAAAACAAACACAGGAAGTATAAAGCAGAGAATATTGAAGTTAGGGAAGAGAACAGGGAGAAAGGTCTGTGGGAGGGAGTGACATCACTACCTCATTTTGTATGAATTTGACTTTCAGAAGCACACTCAGTTTCTACACATTTTCAAAAATTAAATTAAATTAGATCAACAGAGAATGGGAAGGAGGAAGGAAAATCTAAAATAAAAAACAAACTAAAATAAATAAGCCCAAATGTATTTAAAATAAATGTAAAAATCACAAATGGAAGAGTGGATAACTAATCCAAGTAACCAGAACAGTATGTGACCATGTGCCCTTAGTCTTGAGTGGGGTTGAGTATTAGGGGAGAACTGAATTTCTTTTAGTAGATTTGTTTTTCCCAGTGGTATAGGTGAAACAATATAGATGTATAATAGGACTGAGTAAATGGGCAATGTGTTATTGATTTTGTTGGGAACCAAGGTTCTCACCAAGGAAGGAGAAACATTCAACACAGAATGAGATGAGGTAAGAGACAATTGCCTGAATCAGAGTTGGAGGTTTTAGTCAGTGTAAAGTCATTATTTCCATAATGTGTGTGCCCATGGTGTGCTAGAGACAGCCATACTGGCTACTGGCGCATGAGAGAGGATTTTTTTTTTTGAGTTGGAGTCTTGCCCAGGCTGGAGTGCAGTGCCACTCACAGCCACTGCAGCCTTGACCTATTGGGCTCAGGTGATCCTTCCACCTCAGCCACCACGCCTAGCTAATTTCTTTTTTTGATTTATTGTAGAGACAAGATCTTACCATGTTGCTCAGACTAGTCTTGAACCCCTGAGCTCAGGCAATCAAGAGCTGATTTTTAAATTTTCCAGCATTTTGTGAGCCAATTTTTCAACACCATCATTAATAAAATTAAAATATACAAATGTAAAATTAATAAGTGATATTAAAAAGAAAGATAGCAGCTGGGCTCAGTGGCTCAGCCTGTAATCCCATGCCTTGGGAGGCTGAGGTGAGTGAATTGCCTAAGCCCGCGGGTTCGAGACCCGCCTGGGCAACTTGGCAAGACCTCATCTCTACAATAAATCAAAAAATTGGCCGGGCGTGGTAGCACGCGCCTATAGTTCCAACTACTTGGAAGGCTGAGGCGGAAGGATCGCCAGAGCCCAGCAGGTCGAGGCTGCGGTGGCCAGGAGCGGCCGCTGCACTCCAGTCTGGGCAACAGAGTGAGACTCCAACTCAAAAAAAAGAAAGATAGCAAAGACTCAAAACTCATAATTGTCTAATTAGCTTACTAAGTTTGACTATAATTATTCCACGATTACGATACAGCAGCATCTGTCTTTGGGGCTGTGGGAAGCATCATCTGCTGGGTGATAAACCAAATTAATTCCTTCCCAAATCATCTGGGTTCAAATGCTGGAACTTAACAAATGCTATAAAGCAAGGCCATGTTTTGTCTCATTTTGCTAAGCGTGTATCAGGACACAGTGTGTGCATGTATATAATGGGGATGCCAAAAAATTGAATGGAATTACAGTAACAATGTGTAGTATGATGTTCACTCAACTGTGCTTCTGCCATTTTCTTTGACTGTTCTGCCTGTCATATGGTGACACTAGCATTCATTTGATTAATGTCATCTTTTGAGCTAACGTCATACTTAAAATCTGTATACTTTTTTTGGCATCCCCGTATATGTAAGTATCCATCCATCTTCTAGTTCTATTATTATTGCAATTTTTCTAAAAATCTAAAATTAAAATTTCCAAATTAAAAGTTTTAAAGATGTACACCTATGAACTGGTGGAATATGTTTTCTGCTCACCCTCCTTGATGTTCTGCCTCTGTCCCCTGGAATACTCACTCCAGGAGAGCAGAAAGTTATCTTGTGCATCACTGTATCTGATGCCTAGAATAGAGTCTGCTACAAGTTGCGTGTGGTGCACTTTTGTCAAATAGCAAAAGAACAAATAAATGACTAATCATTCTCATTGAGAGTTCAAAGTGATTTCTGATTTTTCATCGTTATGTCGGAATCCCAAATTTTTAGCCAAACTTGAATTAACAGACTGCTCTTCCCGGCATGTAAACGGATAGCCACATGAATTCATGGACTTCAACATACATGCTGGCAACTCCCAACCTCCCTCTCTACCACTGCTGGGAAAACAAAGGCACAAGGAACTGTCCTGATCCAACCCCCCGGCTTTGAGAACAGTGCCTGGTGTACGGTAGTCTCTCAGTGAATAAAAATGCAACTACACTGAGCCGCTCCTCCTTTTAGACCAGCACCTCACTCCCTCTATAAGCATTTACACTCACAAACATCCTCCTTTCATCAACATCCATATAACTTCAGATCAATAGAGAGGAGCTATTCTAAGGTGGGGGGGGCAAAGGCCCCACTGCAAACCCACAGAAATGTGAATAGCTAGGCAATCATGTGGGCTTCCTCCCTTCTGAAGAGCACTTTGACCTCTGATTTGTTGCACTGCTTCTTTTGCAAATCCTCCAACATTCCACATCCTCCCCCAGGAACCTAAGGATCTCATCCACTGCTTGAATCCTGAACTGCTTCCTGTTTGAGGGAGGCCCCAGAAGCCGTGCTCCTCATTGCACTGGGAGAGGATTTTAGGGCTTAGAAAAGGGAAGGAACATGGTGAAGTTTCCATGCCAGTTAGCATCAGAACCCTTTATCAGGACCACAGGCCCAGAAGAAGCAGAGCTGGGGTTGGCTCTTTGGGCATGTCTCAGCACAACCAGCCTAACCTCTGTCTTTTCTGTCCTACAAGGGTGTCTTTGGAGAACGAGTTTATAAATAAACACTATCAAGCACTTACTCCATGTCAGGCACCGTTCTAAGGGTGATACAGGTATAGCCTCATTTAATAATCACAACAACCCTATGAGTTAGCCATTAATTATCCACCAAATATTGCCAGCTCTCCACCTTCCAGGCACTTCCTAAACTCAAAGGTTGGGCAAGATAATGACCAGTTCTGGCCAATGCGTTGCAATCAAAAGTGATGGAGGTGACTTCTAGGCTGAGCATTTGATGGCCAGACCCTCCCAAACTTTCATTTCCCTCATCCATGAGTACCAGCAGTGCCCAGATGCTGACTGCTCCACTAAGAAGCAGTTTCTCACACATTTTATTCTGGCCTCAATCTTGCAATACAATATCCATTTGCATGATAAAAAAACTGATGCTCAGAAAGACCAAATGTGTTTTTCAAGGTAACGTGTATGATGACACAGGGTCTGACAATTAAGTTTGTGACCTTGGCAGTACTGTACAAACTCCGTAAGGTTTCATAACCTTGGCCTATCAGTGTCTCACAGCTGTGTTTGTAGCAACACGTGGCAGTGTCTTGCTGAGTGGCGTTCATTTCATTATTGTTGTTGCATGTTTAAGTAAGCCATCATGAGAATGTCAGAGTTTGCATTAGAGCAATGGACAAGCATTAAATTTCTATTTAAACTTGGCAAGAGTGGAAGTGAAATCAGGAATATGTTAGTCCAAGTTTATGGTGACAATGCTATGAAGAAAATGGCAATATACAAATGGATTAAACCTTTTTCTGAGGCGAGAGAAAGCATCACTGATAAAGAGAGGTCAAGATGACCAGTAATGAGAAAAGATGAAAACAATGCAAAAATTCATCAAATTGTGCATCAAAATTGACTGTGAGAAGTATAGCAGACAAAATAAACTTCAATAGAGAGACAGTTAGGAAAATCTTAACTACAAATTTCAGCATGAGAAAGGTGTGTATAAACATGGTCCTGAAGGAACTTTTGCATCACATCGCAATGCACCAGCTCACACAGTACTGTCTGTGAGAGAGTTTTTAGCCAGTAAACAAATAAATCAGGTCCTCAGGGAGGGTATTGGAACACACTCCCTGCTCACCTGATCTGGCCCCAATTACTTTTTTCTTTACCAGAAGACAATGGAAATATTGAAAGGAAGACAATTTGATGACGTTCAGGACATCAAGAATGATATGCTGGGCTCGGTGGCTCAGTCTGTAATCCCGCACCTTTGAGAGGCTGAGGTGAGTGGATTGCCTGAGCCCGTGGGTTCGAGACCCGCCTGGGCAGCGAGACCTCATCTCTACAATAAATCAAAAAAATCAGCCGGGTGTGATAGCACATGCCTGTAATTCCAACTACTTGGAAGGCTGAGGCAGAAGGATCGCCGGAGCCCAGCAGGTCAAAGCTGCGGTGGCCGGGAGCGGCCACTGCACTCCAGTCTGGGCGACCGAGTGAGACTCCAACTCAAACAAAAAAAAAAAAAAATGATTCGTAACAGCTCTGATGGCCATTCCAGCAAAAGAGTTCCAAAATTGCTTTAATAGGTGGACTAGGCACTGGCGTTGGTGCATAGCTTCCCAAGGGGAGCACTTCGAAGGTGACCATAGTGATATTCAGCAGTGAGGTATGCAGCACTTTTTCTAGGATGAGTCCACGAATTGTAAGACCTTATAGGTAGAGGTAGGGCTCTAATCCAGTTTTGCTTTAAACTTTTCTCTATAGAAACTAGGTCGGTAATTGTAATAACGAGCTTCTGGCAATGAAGAGCAGAACTCCCAGTCACCCATGATGAAGACAGAGTGTCAGAGAGATAGAAACCTCTGCTTTTGTAAACCACTGAGATCTGAGCTAATTGTTGCAGCAGCATAACCTGCTTTTTCCTGACCAATTCTATGAGGCAGATCCTACTACAGTCCCCCTTTTCTAGATAAGGAAGTTGGAGCACAGTGCTATTAGGTAGCTCGCCCAAGGTCACACAGCTCGTAAGCAGTGGAGTCAGCTTTTGAACCCAGATGGCTTGGGAGAGAATTCAGCTTCATCTTCTTTCAATGAGTTTGTCACCCAGCAGAGGATGCTTCCCACTGCCAGAGAGAGAGCCTACGGCCTGCGATTACCATAAAAGAGGTAGATTAGTTTCCCAGGGCTGCCACGACAGATTGCCACAAACTTGGTGGCATAAAACAACTGGAATGTATTCTCTCACAGCTCTGGAGGCTAGAAGTCCAAAATCAAGGTGTCATCAGGGCCTTGAAAGCTCCAAGGGACAATCCATCCCAGCCTTGAAAGCTCCAAGGGACAATCCATCCCTTGCCTTTTCTGGTTTCTAGTGGCTCCGGGTATTCCTTGGCCCATGGATCCACCAATCCAATCTCTACTTCCATCATTACATGGTATGAGCTTCTCTATGTCTCAAACTCTGTGTGTCTTTTTGTTTGTTTTTTTTTGAGTTGGAGTCTCACTCTGTCGCCCAGACTGGAGTGCAGTGACCAGAGCAGCCACCGCAGCCTCGACCTGCTGGGCTCCAGCGATCCTTCTGCCTCAGCCTTCCAAGTAGCTGGAACTACAGGCGCGCGCTCCCACACCCGACTAATTTTTTGATTTATTTTTAGAGATGAGGTCTCGCCTGCCCAGGCGGGTCACGAACTGTGTGTCTTTTATAAGAACACTTGTCACTGAGTTCAGGACTCACTGGGATAATCCAAGATGGTCTTCTCATCTCAAGATCCTTGACACAATTACATTTGCAAATATTCTGTTTCCAAGAGGTCACATCCTGAGGTTGCCAGTGGATATGAAATTTTGGCAGATACCATTCAACCCAGTACAGCAGGGAGATGTCAGACAGTTACTCAAGACACTGCCTCTACTGCTTTTCCTACAACTGAAGAGACACTTGCAGTGAGCTGAATGTCTTTGTCACCCCAAAATTCATAGGTTGGAACCCTAACCCCAATGTGATGGTATTGGGAAATAGAGCCTTTGAGAGGCAATTAGGTCATAAGGGTAGAGTCCTCAAGAATGGAATCAGTGCCCTTATAAAAGGGACCCCAGAGAACTCCCTCATCCCTTTTTCTGCCATGTGAAGACACAACAGGCAGTTAGCAGTCTGCAATTCAGAAGAAGACCCCTCACCAGAACCCAATGGTGCTAGCACCCTGATCTCCAATTTTCAGCCTCCAGAACTGTAAGAAATAAATGTATGTTATTTATGAGCCACCCAGTGGATGGTATTTTTTTTTTTTTTTTTGATTTGGAGTCTCACTCTGTCGCCCAGACTG
>NW_007253579.1:200986-201300 GCF_000164805.1 Carlito syrichta | reverse complement strand
CAGTATGGCAAGCAGTTTTTATGCACAATTACAGAGGGAGGGGAGAGAACTTTAAACTTGATTTTACATGATTGGGTAATTTCTCCTAATGGGTAAGGGAACACTTGGTATTGGTAGGTGCCTTTCGTGGGCTGTAACCTGTCTGCCCGTGATTGACAGAAACCCACTTAACTGGCAGAGTGGAATGTCAGAAAAGTTAGGTTCATACAGTCACTGCGTATAGAGCAACCTGGAGGTTACATTAGCCATTAAGTTTGCTGATTCACCCCGAGGAATGCTTAGGAAAGCTTGTTTGCTTAACATTTACATAACAT
>NW_007253579.1:186093-200966 GCF_000164805.1 Carlito syrichta | reverse complement strand
TTCCGCCTCAGCCTTCCAAGTAGCCGGAATTACAGGCATGCGCTACCATGCCCAGCTGATTTTTTGATTTATTGTAGAGATGAGGTCTCGCTGCCCAGGCGGGTCTCGAACCCGCGGGCTCAGGCAATCCACTCACCTCAGCCTCCCAAAGGCGCAGGATTACAGGCTGAGCCACCGAGCCCGGCAGTGGATGGTATTTTGTTATAGCAGCACAAACTGGCAACATTGGAGTCAATGGAGTTGTAAACTCTAAATAATGTAGAAAGTTGTTTCAAAGCTGTACAAAGTTGGAGATCAAAGATAGGAGGTACTGAATGAAAATGGAGGAGAAAGAATCAAGAGCTGAGCCTGTGGCTTGGTTACCCTTGCAGCAAAGAGCATCTAGTCAACATCATAGGCTTGTCTCCCTTCCCACTTAAAGGGCAGAGCTGAGCTCCAGCTTATCTTCTCCCATTTCCTCAGGGAGATGGAACTTGAATGCTTGCCTTCTGACTGGAGAGGATATGACTGTTTTGTCCTAGAAGTAGAGATAGGAAGCTAGTGTCCTCAAGAACTTGGCTTGCAGATGCCCTGTTTTTCCAGACTCTTCAAGTCTCCAGAATAGCCTAAACTCTCCATTATCCTCTACACAGAGGATCTCCTTGCCCATCTTACTTTCCTGATCTCTTGAAACATTAGAATTTGAGCCTCTCCAGGATATGTTAATGCACCTCACCAGCAAGCGAATTCATTTCTTTATGAAAATTCTTGTCTGGTCTAGCCACATTAAAAAGTCATAATCCTAGCCGGGCTCGGTGGCTCAGCCTGTAATCCTGCGCCTTTGGGAGGCTGAGGTGAGTGGATTGCCTGAGCCCACGGGTTCGAGACCCGCCTGGGCAGCGAGACCTCATCTCTACAATAAATCAAACAATCAGCTGGGTGCGGTAGTGCATGCCTGTCATTTTGGCTACTTGGAAGGCTGAGGCGGAAGGGTCGCCGGAGCTCAGCAGGTCGAGGCTGCGGAGGTTCGGGAGCGGCCACTGCACTCCAGTCTGGGCTACAGAGTGAGACTCCAACTCAAAAAAAAAAACAAAAAAACAAAAAAAGTCATAATCCTGCTTTTAACTGACTTCATTTCTTGAGCACTAAATACCTTAGCCTTATTATGCCTTTGCCAGTTTCCATCCTCCTGCCAACTCCCACCCACACCTTCCTTCCTTGAGTCACATGATAATGCTTCCATCGTCAAAGGGCCTCATGCCTCAAGAGTTTCTCTCTAATCACTGTGTTTCTTCTTTCACCCTAGGAAGGAAGATCATAGAAGAGTGTCTGTTATCCCTGGATGCTGGTGATTTTGGCAACCACCTGAAATGTGCTAATAGTATAGCAAGATGGCTCTTGCAGACAAAAGGGGACTATTCCGAAAACCAAACTAAAGCTCAAGTTAGGGATGGTGTTTGGCTTGCTGAGTAGATTTGCGCAGAGAAGCCCAAGTCTTGGTGCCTCCATGCCCTTATGTACAAATAAAGATAGCAACACTCTATTGGGTAAAAGTTAGGTGAGATAATGGGAGTGAAATCACTTCTTACACCGCAAAAACCTTACAATTACATGAGATTCCTGCTGTTTTTTTAATCTATGCATTTCCAGTTTCCTCCTACATGAAGCCAGTCTGCAGCTGTCAACAACCCTTAACTACTTGGGTTTGCAACACTGTTGACAAGCCCATTGGAAGGTAGATGTAAACAATCAGAAACAATGACTTCAAAGTGAAGGCACCAGCATCATTCCCATTGTGATGCCTGGTATTATTTCAGAAGGACTTCCTTCTTGCCTATTTCCCTCAACAATTATTTTCAGTTTCCTTTCACAGAATGATTATAAGGTGGTCTCCAATTGGGCTGCTAATGTCAAAGTTAATTATCTCCATTGTCTGAAACTGTTGAAACCTGCTGAGTCTCTATCACCATCACCTTTTGAATAGGGAAATGAATTAAGCACATCACCAACAGATGTGATCAAATAAGGGCCATGAAATATGGGAATCCACAATTAACGCTTCCTGACAGACATTTCTTCACCTATGTATTATGACATAAAGAGATACTAAGTAAAAATAATAATGAGCATTCATTAATGTCTCCAATGTGCCATTATTTCTTTTAACTTCTATTTATCAGTCAGGTTTAACTAGAGAAAAATAACCAACAAAGGGAGAAAGAGAGAGAGAGAGAGAAAGAGAGAGAAATTTTGTTGGGCGGGCCAGCAGGCTAGAAACTCAGGCAAGATTTCCATGTTAGTCTTGAGGAAAATTCATTCTCTCCCAGGAAATTTCAGTTTTTGCTTTTAAGGCCTTCAACTGATTGGATCAGGGCCATACATATTACTGAGGCTAATCCAATTTACTTAATACCAATGTATTGTAGATTATTAATCCCATCTACTAAATACCTTCCCAGCAACTTCTAGACTGGTGTTTGACCAAACAATTGGACACCATAGCCAAACCACGTGGATACAAAAAATTGACCATTACATCCTGTGAGGAAAGCTATTATAGGTCCATTAACATGGAGGAACTGTGGCTCCTTGACTTTAGATAATTTATCCAAGGGCTGATGGAATTTGATCCCTGATAAAAGGCAGCAAGCCCCTTGTTCTCTTCACTCCACTGCATTATGCTCTGGAGACGACTCCAGAATGAATAGGAAAAATAGTAAAACTAAAAATATATTCCTAGGAAACATGCTGCCAAAAAAAATGTGGCTGATAATAAGAATTCACATTAATCTGTATTTTCCTTAATAAGAATTCCATTATTTCCCAAATAGGATATTATTGGTCGAAAATAGAGTTTGAAGCCAAGCTCGGTGGCTCAGCCTGTAATCCTGCACCTTTGGGAGGCTGAGGTGAGTGGATTGCCTGAGCCCGCGAGTTCGAGACCCACCTGGGCAGCAAGACCTCATCTCTGCAGTAAATCAAAAAATCAGCCAGGTGTGGTAGCACATGCCTGTAATTCTTGCTACTCAGAAGCCTGAGGCCGAAGGATCGCCGGAGCAGGTCAAGGCTGTGGTGGCCGGGAGCGGCCACTGCACTCCAGTCTGGGCGACCCAGTGAGACTCCAACTCAAAAAAAAAGAAAAAAGAAAATAGAGTTTGAAAGACTTTATTGTAATGCCTGCATTCTTTAGAGTCTTACTTTCTAGCATTAATCCCCGGACCAGCTGCTTTGGCGTCACCTTGGAACTTGCTAGAAACATGGAATCTGACTGAGTCTTCATCCCAGACCTACTGCATCAAAATGAGTCATAATTTTAACAAGAGTCACAGGTAGATGACTTTTCTTTTTCTGTGAAACAAATTACCATCAACTTAGTGACTGAAAACAAACACCCATTTACAAATTCAAAGTTCTATAGATCAAGAGTTGGCATCGGCTAGGGTAGAGGATTGGCTGAATTCTCTCCTCAGAGTCTTACAAGCCTGAAGTCAGGGAGTTCGTGGGGTTGCCCTCTTATCTGAAGGTCCTGAGGAAGAATATACTTCAAGCTTATTGAGGTTGGTGGCAGGGTTATTTTTATTTGCAGTTGTGGGATTGAGACCCATGCTGCATCGTTGGCTCCTAGAGGCTGTCTGCGTTCCTTTTCTTGTGGTCTCCTCCATGTTCAAAACAGCAACACAGAGTGGGTGCATTTTCTTCCAGTCATCTAATGTTTAATATCTCTTTGACATCCTGTGTTGCCACCAGCTGGAGAAAGCTCTCTACTTTCATGGGCTCATATGTGATTAGACAAGTTCCATTCAGATCTTAAGGTCAATCGTACTATATAATGAAATGCCATCACTGGAGTGGTATCTCATCTCTCTCGCATTCACGTATTCCCAGGATTAGAGTGGGGCATTTTGAGGAGACTCAGAGATCATCCTTGAATTCTGTCTACCGTATTGGTGACTTTCATGCACAATATTAACACTCAAGAAGCTTTTCTTTATTTTTACGCTATTTAGAATAATGGATTTATCCACACTGTCCTAAAATGTATGACATAAAAGACTCTCACAGTCAGGTTAACAAACATATAGCTCATTTGAGATTGCACTTACACATGTATTCTCTCATTCAATTCTCAAAATGTCTTGGGCATCGTGGAAATGCCCAAGTGAGAATGAAGAAGCGGATACTTGAGAGTCTCAGTGCCCTGCCGAAGGTTATGTGGCAAGTGCATAGAACATCTGATATTTGTTTAAAAGCCAAGCATGCTTTCTCCCTCTCTCCATCCTCCCAATAACACTTTCATACACTTAGGTTGCTTTCAGTAGATTATTGGAAAGGCAGTTCTAGTATTAAGTTCATTTTTACTGAAGTGCAAGAAACTGCTAGAATGACTCATTAATGTCTGGTTAATTGTTTAGTGAGTGACTTTGTTAAACCCAGAACTCTAATCAGAGAGAGAGAGAGAGAGAGACCACAAAGAGCCAGCTCCGATGCAAACACACAAGGGTCTTTATTCAGGCTCGAGTCTGGGCTCACGCATGAAGCTGGTAGAGGCTTCATGGATGAGAGCGTTGATCCAGTATGGCAAGCAGTTTTTATGCACAATTACAGAGGGAGGGGAAAGAACTTTAAACTTGATTTTACATGATTGGGTAATTTCTCCTAATGGGTACGGGAACACTTGGTATTGGTAGGTGCTTTTCGTGGGCTGTAACCTGACTGCCCGTGATTGACAGAAACCCACTTAACGGGCAGAGTGGAATGTCAGATAAGTTAGGTTCATACAGTCACTGCGTATAAAGTAACCTGAGCAACCTGGAGGTTACATTAGCCATTAAGTTTGCTGATTCACCCCAAGGAATGCTTAGGAAAGCTTGTTTGCTTAACATTTACATAACATAACATGGTCATTATGGGACAACAAAAGCCAAACTTAACAAAGTTTTAAATATGAATGCTGCAAACACATACAGTGAATGTGGGGTAGAAATTCATATAGTACTAGTTCTGGGAATTTATAAAATATCACAAATGTCTTATAGCAAGGCGGTTTTTGTAAAAGTCTTTGATTCCTTCAGGTTTACATAGCCACTGCGTGTAAATTAACACTGGCATGGAAGCCGGTGATTTAAATCAACATAAAGCCCACCTAGAGAGCAGCTAGCGCCTCAGAGTCTACTGCGATAGCAAAGGAATGTCTGAAAGGGGCTTATCGCTTTAACATTTACATCCCGTTGTAAAAGCAGAAGTCAGCATGGCAATTGGGACTGACAATGCTTAACCCAAGAGTTCTAAATACAAACACTACTTAAGCCATTATATAACTACACAATCAGTCACTACCCGGCACCCGACATATGCCTAATTCTACGGGGTCTGAGGTAGGATTTAAAGTACTAAGAATTCATAAAGTACAATGAACATGAGGTAGGAATACACAAAATATATAGTAAACATGAGGTAGGGATATATGAAATATAGTGAACTAAACACTACTTTTATAGCAAGTATGGCTTTTTAAGTTTCTTGGTTTCTTGCGTCTCTCAATAGCATGCTCTTAACCTAAGTCTATTACTGTCCTCTCAACTTGCTGCTGTGTGACAGGCTTGTTCATCAGTGACCAAGACCAACTCATTCTGTCTTCACTGGAGTGGCATGCCAACAGCTAAGCACTCCAGGAGCTAATGGCATAGGGTGGCTTATAGGGGGTTCTCACTGGCCTAGGAAGCTCAGGAAACAAGGGTGTTTGCAATTTATGGGAATAAATACAAAGAGACAGTATTTCAATAGAATTTTGAAGAGATATTTTTGGACTGGGATCTTCTCTTTGAAATACCTCAAATCACACCCCGGGGGTGATGTAGACATACTTGGAGGCAGGAGACATGATCTCTAGACCTGGCATCAGCAGCTGTCATGGGGAGCATCATCTACCAGCACTGAGCTGCTGCTTTTGGAAAACCTTGGGTGGAGTAAAAGAACTCTGTGATACTTCTGTTCAAGGATACTGCCCTAAAGACAGTGGTGAGGTGTAAGGGGACGCTCATGGCATGAGGGGGCCAGATACCTAGAGACCATCTCTTAGAAACCACCTCAGCTCTGGTGTTCCCAGCTCTGCTGTCAGTCCACTGGGCTGGGTGAAGAGCTGGATCTAATCATTGAGCAAAAACCAGGAAAGTTGGTGGCATCAGATTGGGCCAAGAAGTGGTGGCCTGGAGGAACTGCTGCTGACAACTTTCTACACAGTCCCTCCTTGTGCCTGGAAAACAACTGGGATCAGTAATGTCATGGATCCCTTCCAACTTCAGGACTCAAATTCTGCTGAAAACACTGACCTTCATCTCTCAGCTTCCACCATCAGCCACTTTCTCCCTTGGCATTTTAACAGCTCAAAGGGAAAAGGCTTGAGGACTCAGTTTCTGAAGCCTGGTGAGTCATGTCATCAAATTAAATGATGCCACCTGCATACTTTGTTTCATCTGGAAGGCTTTTAATAAAGTCCTTTTTTTAAAGGAGTCTGAGCAGCTGGTCACCAGATGCCAGTCTCAACCTCTTGAGTTGTGTTGGCGGCTTAGAGTTGGGATAACTTAACAGCCAAGCCTCTGTTAAGTCAGTGCCTAGTTACTTTCTAGGCTTGACTTTTATTGTTATGTGGCAAATAAATCCAGGACAATTGAAGGCCTAATGAAAAGAGGGTAAAGATGGGTCCAAAAAATTGTCTCAAAGATAAAGTGACTGGAGTCAACAAAAGTTTTAGAAGTTTTAGTTTAGAACCTTATGCTCATATAATTAAACAAATTAAAATAAATGTATAAATAATTCAAAACAACTACCAAGTCACAGTGCATTGAAAGACTTTCTAACATTTATCAGACATATATCTGTGTTATAAGAAAATGAGGACAACTCAAAGTATGTTTGAAGATCAATTAACAGTCATACATTTTTACTAAATTCTGAAGCTTCACTTTTCTGAAAAGGATGTGGAAGCTAATGGGAGGGATCAAAATTCTCATGATAATTGCAAAAACTATTTTCAGGAATTTGTTCTCTTTCTAGTCAACTTTAGGTAGATGTAATTCACATATAATACCTACAACCATTTTATCACCACAGTTCAATGAGTTGTGACCACAGTCTACCATTGCAACCAACACCACACCCAAATATAGGAAGTCCCTATAACCTCCAAAAGTTTTACTGGAGGCCCCTTGCTTTCAGTCCCTACTCTGCCAGTCCAGGCAACCACTGATCAATTTTGTTACTATTGATTGGTTCCGTCTGTTCTAGAATTTCATAAAATCATACAGCATATTATCTTTTATATCTGGTTTCCTTAGTTCACCATGTTTTTGAAATTTAGCCATGTTACATATTTCCTATACCAGTCATTCATTATTTTTTTTATTTTTTGCTAAGTTACATTCCATTTTACATGGATTTAGGACTTTGTGTTTATTCATTCAGCTATTTATGGACATTTGGATTGTTTCCAGTTTTATTGCTGAATAATGTTCTATCATATGGATATGCCACAAATTGTTTATCTACTGTTAAACTGAGTTTAGCCTAAAGCTGCTTTCTTACGTATTTTAAGTTCAGCCAAAAAATTTTTTTCCAGTCACTGAGTTTCAGCCAATCAAAGGCAGCCAACTATTCAAACCTGGTTCAACTAAGGTAAACCCTGAACTGTCACCAATCCTGCTGTTTCAGTCCCTCACTTCTATTTTCTGCAGTCACTTTCTTTTTTCTGTCCATAAATTTTCTTCCACCACATTGCTGCACTAGAGTGATTCTAGGGGCTGCCCAATTGGAAATCATTCTTTATCAGTTAAACTGTTAATTTGTCTGAGGTTTTTGTTGTTGTTGTTGTTGTTTTTGAGTTGGAGTCTCACTCTGTCGCCCAGACTGGAGTGCAGTGGCCATTCCTGGCCACTGCAACCTCGACCTGCTGGACTCCGGTGATCCTTCTGCCTCAGCCTTCCGAGTAGCCGGAATTACAGGCATGCGCTACCACGCCCAGCTGATTTTTTTTTTTTTTATTTATTGTAGAGATGAGGTCTCGCCACCCAGGCAGATCTCGAACCCACAGGCTCAGGCAATCCACTCACCTCAGCCTCCCAAAGGCGTGGGATTACAGGCTGAGCCACCGAGCCCAGCTTGTCTGAGGTTTTTCTTTCAACATTACTCACTTGTAGATGGATATGTTTACTTCCGGTGTTTGCTATCATGAACTGTCTGCTATGAATTTTTTTTTTATTAACTTATTGTAAACATATTGTTTCATTTGTCTTGGGTAAATAACCAAAGCATGAAACTTTTTGCTGGGTTTCATGAAAAAGAGTATAGCTAACCTTGTATGGAAGTGCCAAACAGTGCTCTATAATGGTTGTACCATTTTACACTCCCATTAGCACTGCACCAGAGTTCTAGCTGCTCTACACACTTGTCAACTCTTCGCACTGTCAGTCTTACACTTTAGCAATGATAGGAGCTATGTAGTGTTGCCCCGTCATATTTTAAATTTACATTTCCTTAATGACATGAACATTTAAGACACCTTTAAGACAGAGAAAAGACTGAGACTCAGGAGCAAAGAAAGAAGGTTACTGGGTAGAGTTACCATAAACTCTAGTGTGTCTAGGACAGTCATGGATTATAAGTGTCCTGATGTAATTACCAATAGTGCAATGTATTAGTCAACTCAGTCTGTCATAACAAAATACCATAGTCTAGGTGGCTTAAACAACAGGAAATTATTTCTCACAGTTCTGGAATCTGAAAAGTTCAAAATCAAGGTACCAGCCAATTCAGTTCCCCAGTGAGGGCTCTATTCCTGGTTTGCAGATAGCTCTACAGACATCAAAAAGAGAAGAAGCAAGCTCTCTTGTGCTTCCTCTTATGAGGGCACTAATCCCATCATGAGCCCCACTCCCATGACCTCATCCAAATCTAATTCCCTCATAAAGGTCCCACCTCCAAATATCATCACATTGGGGATAAAGGTTTCAACACATGAATTTGAGGAAGGACTCAATTCAGTCCACAGCAGCCTTGTAACAGCAAACTTGGATTAAGATTTGCTGTTACATGTATGATGTAGTCTTTTTTTCTCCAGCTCCTCACAAAGCCTTCAATAAATCTACATTTCTCATCAATACATTTGAGGTTAGATTTGTGTTTATAAGTGAGGTTCCAAGAGCAGAAGCTACTCAATAAAAACCCAAACATTCATACAACAATTATTAAAAACTTTGGTAACATTAAAAAGTATACACTATGATATGCTTCATATTATTGAACTATTAGCTTTCTTTCAAATAAAGTCTAGTATTTTGGTTTGAAGAATGAAGCTTACAGCATAAAGTATGATGCAAATTTAAAGAACCACTATTATCAATGAAAACATATCATTTTAAATTGCAGCTAATTCTAAAATAAATGTGAAGATTTATCCTCTGCCAGGTTTATACATCTTATTTTGACCCCTTGTGAACTGAAAGAATCACATTCCATAATCAGGTATTAGTTTATCCATGAAAGCAAAATACAATTTGAGCCAAGGATTCTGTCCATCCCTGAAACCAAATCCAAGCAAAAAATTTTTCTTGACTCCCTTCCCATTTCTCTTTCATTCTGGCAAAAACTATCATCAGAATGTAATAATTTCAATTTCATTCTATCTTTTTCCTTGTTAGGTTCACAATATAACATCCAGTCTCAGCATTATATCTGGCAGCACTTAATACCTGTTTGAAAATACATGAAAATATGCATGCATACCTGAAATTTGCTTCCTAAGTCTGGCCACGTTTTCACTATGTAACCCTTCAAATGATTTCATTCTTCTGTGGCTTCCTTTGACTTTTTTTTTTAAGTATGTACATAAACACAAGATATTATATGACATACCATGAACAGTAGAAGGTTACAAAAAGTTTAAGACATGAACCCAGCCCTTGAGAAACTTAGACTTTGGTACAGGAAAAACACACACCAAAAAACACATGCATGAAGATGAAGAACTGTGACATAAAGCAGAAAGTGGTAAGTGCCCTGTGTGTGAGATAAATGACTGCAGTTTGAAAGCACTGAGTGTCCTTGTAAGCAGGACTTTACTCTGCCAAGAGGACTATGCATGCAAGAATTAGTAGCCAAGTGAAGGATAAAGTCATGTTTTTATTAATAGCTGGGTGGATACCCATTAGTACCACCCTATGGTTAGAAAGAAGAAAAGATGATTTCTAAGAATAGTGTTAAAGCACAAGGTTTATGCTCCAAAGTTGACATATGCTTGGCTACTCCCAGTCTCCCACCCTCAAATCTGCAAAGCCAGAGTTGAACCCAGTTTTTCATTCAATAGTATAGACCAAAAATCTAAAGCAGAGTAAAAGAATGGTGGATTCACCCTATGAGGAGATGATTTGCCTGTAACTACACAAAAACAGGAAATTGAAACTCATCTATCTCACTTGGGAACAGAAAGGGAAATGCAGACAAGAGGATTTGTTTACCCTAAGAAGATAAAGAATGTCCTGGTCTCCCACAGACTAGGAAGATAATTTGGACAGATAAGCCCTAAACCTTCAAAGTTGTGTCTCCACCAGTGGTGAATTGTAGTCAGTAAATTTCAATGTTAGACCAAGCAGATTATAACTCCTTTTCTGTTAAAGGAAAACTAGGCAAGGAAAATAAGGTTATGGAAAAGGAAGACAGTAGCATTATCTCTTTCTGTTCTGTGGGCTGAAGACGAGATGTGAGCAGAGGAACAGGAATTGTCTTCTTCTTCTACCCACAAGTATCATTTCCAAAGAATGACCTCTTCCTGAATGTGCTTTGTGCAGTATTTGTACCATAATGTGCTCCTCAATAAGCATTATTTGAATCAAGTGATTTTTTGCAAAATGTGGAATTTTTTACCCTTTAGTAGAAGATTTAATGTACCCATGGTACCAATTTTTCACACCATTCTGTGTCCATGTCTTTCAGTGGACACTTTCTCTGACTCGGGCTTGAGCTTGACACTTACTTTGGCCAGTGGGTCAATAGCAAAATTTTTCCATTGACTGGAAAAAAGAACTTGCATGTTTCTAACTTTTCTCTTGGACTCTTTCAACTGCCTAAAGACATATTCAGACTATCCTTCTAAAGGATGAAAAACATGGGGTAGAGCCAGCTGCCCCAGCCAAGGCCATCCTAGATCAGCCAACAGCGAGCAGACCACTAGACATGAGTTAACCAAGGCCAGAAGAACTGCCCAGTCAAGCACAGCCAAGATCTGCAAAACTGCCCAGACAACACACATATTTATGGGGAATAATAAGTGGTTACTGTTTTAAGTCACGATATCTTGGGGTCTTTAAACATAGAAATATTTCATTGATATAGCCTTCTTGGAGATTCCCATCTTCCAAACTTTTTTTAAAAAACCATATGCCTCTTTTCATGGAGCATTTCAGAGTATGACTCCACAGAAAATATTTCAGGGAAGCAATGGAATAAATATATATATATATATATAGTAATAGAAGTGCCCCAGGATGCCAATTTTATAGATATAATGAAGAAAAGACAATGAGGATTTGATGATGGAATGCTTTCGGGAAGAAAAGGAAGTAAGCCAATAACACATGTTTAAAATCTCAAACACTTGAGAGGATTGTGATAATGATGACAGAATTAAGCAACTCAGGAAGAGCAGCTTTGAAGGAAAATAGTTTTGGTATAGTTAGAGATATTAAACCTGAAGGAAATGCATTATTTCCAGGAAGTGAGATCCAGCAAGTATTAGAAAAACACAAATGATGTTGGAGAAGGATTGATGCTAAACAGTGAACACCTGACTCATGAAGGAGACCTTGCAGAGGAATGAGAGTCAAGGCTAATTAAGACACCTCAGACAGTGTGATACAGGAGGTCACACATGCAGAGGCCAAAAGTAGGACGATGATTTCTCTAGGTCAATGACAGAATGAAGACTGTAACTCAGACTGTTGATTTCTTGCTCACCTTACCACACTCCTCATGAGTCATTTAGCCATTAATTAGATATTGGCTTACTGGAGGGCAGCCAACCAAGATGGTAACCTAATTGAAATCATATTGCATGAAGAACAGTTGAAAGAGCCAGAATCATTGAACTTGAAGAAAGGAAGATGAAGTTGGTGGGGAGGGGGAAGGCTGAGAGTTGCCACTGGATATTTGGAAGACTCTTATATGTGGAAAACAGGGCAAGAATATTCACTGTTGCTAAGAGAATTATTCTTTTTTTGAGTTGGAACCTCACTCTGTCGCCCAGACTGGAGTGCAGTGGCCGCTCGGCCACCGCAGCCTCGACCTGCTGGGCTCCGGCGATCCTTCCGCCTCAGCCTTCCAAGTAACTGGAACTACAGGTGCATGCTACCACGCCTGGCTAATTTTTGGTTTATTGTAGAGATGAGGTCTCGCCCAGTTGCCCAGGTGGGTCTCGAACCCGCGGGCTCAGGCAATCCACTCACCTCAGCCTCCCAAAGGCGCGGGATTTCAGGCTAAGCCACCGAGCCCGGCTTAAGAGAATTATTCTAATGCCATGTGAAGCTGTGGCCCTCTTTCTCTGGGAACAGTCAAATCGAGTGGCAAGACTGCACAGATGAATCAGGTATAGAGTGAGCTAGTGAATCAAAACACTCTCAAGCCTTTTTCCAAATCTATGAGTCTACAGTCTACAAAGAAACCTTTTCTAGCTTCCTTTTCTAGTTGTGATTATCTGTAATAATCTGGTCTATTCCCCTACATCCTAAAGAAAGCAAAAATGGGCCTTCAGATTTGCTCACCATGATCAAAATTCATGAAAAGCGAGTCAGAGACTGCAAACTCAAAGATTACTTCTGTGCCTTCTGTATCTCCAGTACTCAACACTGACACACACGGTAGGCATCCATATATAATCTGACAATCTGGAAGAGGGTCAGTATCTCTTGTGTAGCTTCACCTTGCAGTTGGGATTGGATCATTTCCTACTGTTCTGAATTGCCGGGTACCAGCTCCAGTCGGGTTCAGGGTACCCCAAAGGTGGAGATGGCGTCGGCAATTGGGGGGAAGAAGAGAGAAAGAGAGAGAGAGAAAGAAAGAGACTGGACTCCAGTCTAGTGCAGAAGCGAATGAGAGTTATTAGGAATTACAATGGGTCTTTTATACACAAAGTCAGATGTGGGAGGGGCGTCCCCCACCCACCAGAAACCTTAATCCATGAAAATTTAATCAATGATTGCCTTTAAACCCTTTTCATATGATAATCTTAAAATCCATAACAAAGGATAACCTAATCTGTGATTGATATATTCTATAAACCTTTTTCATCCTAAGCTGATTGATTTATGCCAAGTTAAACAATTCTATAGAAGCTTAAGTATTTACTTTACAAATGAAAGTGGCCCATCCCAGAATGTTTGGAATGTGGCCCAGTCCAAAGTTCACAGTGGGCTACCTGCAAGTAATGCAGTCGCATGCTTTCAACAAAATGGCTATCTTCTAAAAGTATATTCTACAATTTACACCTTCAATAAATCCTAAGATCATGACCCAGAAGCCTGTGACCAATACTAAGGCTCTTAGATATGACACGAGTTTGAATTATAAGTTGTATAAAAGCCAAAACTGCAGTTTGCGGAAGAATGGGAGCAATGAGCTTCTAAAGTTAGCTTGTGTTCGTCCCAGTCTCAGAGTTTTTATGTTTTGAGCTCACAGGAGCTTAATCTGGTTAGTGCTGAGTAGAAAGGGGGAGGAAATGGGGTCAATAGCTCCCGAACGCATCCTGGTGGTCTCTGGGTCAACGGCCCTTCCTGATCCCTAACGCTCAGTGGGCCTCCGTGGCCGGTTCCCAACACTGAATAAAGAACATTTCAGTTGATCTCCAATCTCCAAACTTTACTAAAGTCTTCCAAGAGGAATATGGAGTTTCCCAGCAAGGTTCATTTTGTCTTTGGCTTCTTCCTGAATGTCTTCACTTGGTTGATAGAATACAGCAAAGGCTTTATTATAAGATCCGAATGAAGCCACCTGGGTTTAAGGATATAATTTTAATCTTGGCTGCTGCACACAAGCAAAGGAGAAGAAATAAAGTTAACACACAAAGCTTAATATATGAAAAATGTTCAAACTTTATAATTATATTCAGATAGGGAAGTGATGCTGCCTCTAGCAGCTTAGAAAGTCTCTTAGAAGTAATCTGTACTTATTTCAAATATACATTTTAGCAATAGATACTTAAGGAGAACACATGGTTTCAGCATATTTTCTTCATTTGGCATGGAGACTGTACTTTTCACCATCATTTAAGAGTCCAGATTGTTGAAATCAGACAATCTAGGTTCAAATCCCAGATTTGTTTCTTTTATTTATTTATTTATTTATTGAGTCAGAGTCTCACTCTGTCGCCCAGGCTGGAGGAGAGTGGCACACTCCCAGCCACTGCAGCCTCGACCTGCTGGGCTCCAGGAATCCTTCCGCCTCAGCCTTCTGAGTAGCCGGAACTACAGGGGTGCGCTACCACGCCTGGTTAATTTTTTTTTTTATTTATTGTAGAGATGAGATCTCGCCAAGTTGCCCAGGGGAGTCTCGAACCCACGGGCTCAGGCAATCCACTTGCCTCAGCCTCCCAAAATGCTGGGATTACAGGCTGAGCCACCCAGCCCGGCTCCCAGATTTGTTTCTTACTGGTTGTATGACCTTGAGCTGGTCACTTATCCTCTCTATACTTCAGGTTCCCCACTGGAGACATGAGGATAATGTTAGTATCTACTTCATATGATTGTGGGAGAATAAATGAAACAATACATGCAGAGCACATAAAACAGCGCCCAAGTTGGGCTCGGTGGCTCAGCCTGTAATCCCGCACCTTGGGAGGCTGAGGTGAGTGGATT
>NW_007253579.1:109963-186012 GCF_000164805.1 Carlito syrichta | reverse complement strand
CAGCCACTGCACTCCAGTCTGGGTGACAGAGTGAGACTCCAACTCAAAAAAAAAAAGCAGCACCCAGTACATAGTTAAAGCTCAGTGAGTGTTTGTAATTTTTGTTACTACTGATTTAAAATGGTAGAAGAGAAAGGGGTCTGACCCACTTAAAAGGATGTGTGGAGTGAAGGAAGCCATATTTCTCGTGGAAGTGCTCCAAATCCCTGAGGTAGAAACAAATTGTGTGAATCTGGACCTTCTGTACCTCTGTTCAGAGCAGTTGAAAGCAAGTTGGAAAAACATGTGGCCTAAGTACAGAGCAATTTTTAGGAAAATTAGCTCTCGGCATGAATGGGACATTTACCCTGTTTCCTCTGAGAAGCAGCCTGGAACAGTCAATATCAAAACACACAGTAAAACAAGTGCTTAGACGAGTGGAGTTTATAATAGTTAGATACTAAGGATGGTACTTAACTTGTAACTTGGAGTTTATAACTTCCTTTATCCTCTGCTTTGAAGGTTACTCATGAAATCTAACAGTAATTCATTGCATGGCTTTCTTTTTTTTTTTTTTTTTTGACTTGGAGTCTCACTCTGTCGCCCAGACTGGAGTGCAGTGGCCGCTCCTGGCCACCGCAACCTCGCCTGCTGGGCTCTGGTGATCCTTCCGCCTCAGCCTTCCAAGTAGCTGGAATTACAGGCATGCACTACCACGCCCGGCTGGTTTTTTTGATTTATTGTAGAGATGAGGTCTCGCTGCCCAGGCGGGTCTCGAAACCGCAGACTCAGGCAATCCACTCACCTCAGCTTCCCAAAGGCGCGGGATTACAGGCTGAGCCACCGAGCCCGGCTCATTGCATGGCTTTCTTAGTGAATGTATATATTTTTAAAATATGGGGAGTACATTTTGTTTTCAATGTGTATTTCTCTCACTCATCTTTCCATGGACTTCAATTTAATTAACCCATTAGCACACAATTTATAAACCTTAAATTTATACAAGTATACACACCTGACATTTATCTGGATTATATTTGCAAGAACAAGAGAGTAGGACTTTATGGTTAACATAAAAATAGTTATCAGGCCAGGCATGATGGCTCATGCCTGTAATCCCAGCATTTTGAGAGGCCAAGGTAGGAGAATTGCTTGAGCCAAGGAGTTCGAGTTCAGCCTAGGCAACATAGCAAGACCTTGTCTCTAAAAAAAAAAAAAAAAAAAAAAAAAAAAAAAAAAAAAAATTTATAATAATAATAGTAAAATTAACCTGTCATGGTGGCACCCACCTGTAATCCCAGCTACCAAGGAGACTGAGGCAGGAGGATTACCTGAGCCCAGGAAGAGGAGGTTGCTTTGAGCCACGATTGTGCCACTGCACTCCAGCTTGGGCAACAGAGTAAGACCCCGACTCTAAAAAAATAATAGTAATAGTTATCAACGGGTAAAAAGTTTCAGTTATATGAGATAAATAAGTCCTACAGTCAACCACACCACACTGCAAAGGAAGCTGGGAAATATAGACATCAGTAAACACCAAAAGCATCTGCCATAGTGCACCTCTGGTTACCAAGGATCAATTTTCTTTTCTTTTTCCAAATGCAGAACGTGCCTACTCCTCCCCCAAAGGAAACAACCTTGAACTCCATCTGCTTGTTGCATTCAGTCAAATCCCAGGACTTCTGGGTTATGTGAAGCTCTCTGCATAACTCTGGTTGTGATCATCTCTTTGACCTATGAACCAAAAAGGAAGTGATCTAGGAACGAAACATACAAATCCTCTCTCTCTCTCTCTCTCTCTCTCTCTCTCTCTCTCTCACACACACACACACACACACACACACACACACACACACACACACACACACACTATGCAAAACACAGGAGAACCACAACACAAATCCCCATTTTAAAAAGGAATGGCCTGGAACGGCCTGGAAACACACAGCAGCCATTGATACCCAGGCTGGCCAGGCAGATGTAGTAAAGGCCCGCCCCCTTGTGGGTGGAGGAGGTTCTTGAGCTGGCCCTTGGTTCTGCGCTCCAGGGAATACTTTCTTGTCCACAGTGGCCACCAGCTCTTCCTTCTGAGAATATATCCTTGCCCATTGTTCCTGGTCATCTCCGAGGTGGGTGTGGAGGGGCTAGCCCTCCATGCAGGCCTATAGCTGGCCTCCTGCTAATGGAGGAAGTTGATTTTAGCCTTGTAAGCATCTCAGACTGGTAGGCTCCTGCAAACCATCAGGTGATAGTACACAATTTACACATGTAAGAGATCGATAGTTGAACCCCATAAATAGAGGGGAAAAAGGTAGATGCTCTCTTCCCATTCCTTTTTATTTCTGTTTATCATCTAGACATTCCTTTCCCGGGCTCATTGCCTTCTTGAAACACTTTTCCCAATGCAGTCAATAGTAGTCAGCACACACAACTAACCGTTTCTACCCATCCTTCTTCCCTAAAGCTACAGGGTTATTTAGCATATGTTGCCTCCAAAGTTGTAATAGATGTCAGGTTCACCAAATACCTTGCCACTGCAAAACATGAAACTTCACCTTTCCAGTCTCTGGTATCAATTCCCTATTCGGCCAATGCCACCAAGTTTAGGTTTCTGTTAGATTAGCATCCCATATCCATTACCAATTTTGGTGTTAGGAAAAGTAATGCTAATGCTGTGAAAAACATTTCTAAATCTTAGTGACTAATAAATACACACCTAAAACATAGTGAGGTGCTTAATTAACATTTGCTGAATAGATATATTATATATGTAAATAGATGCAGTCTATAATATATGCAAATAGGTTTTCTTTTAGTTGTATTAAATCTTTCACAATTAAGGAAATCCAAGTTCAAAGAAATTAAGTAATACATCCAAGGTCACCTAACTGGTCTGTGGTAGATTCAAGATCTGGAGCCTGCAGACCTCTTCTCAGTAGAAGACAGCGCAAAAATAGACATCTTTATCTGCAGACACAGAAAACAAAAAAAACCCTAAAACCTGATCTATTCCCTGCAGTTTTAGATTCTTTCTCTCTCTGCACAATTTCAGTCAGAGGTATTATCCTCTGTCTACAGCATAACAATAACTTTATGTGATGCAGATAATGTAGTAGAAAATAATCTATAATTTTTGAAATAATGAATAAGGATCGTTTCCCAGAACTTGTTTGAATAACTTTGCACAGTGAAAATACTTAACAGATTGTGCCCAAGTCAATATTTCTATTCTCTACCAAATGGTCCGTTTATTTAACTGATGTTTTGTGTTCATTTAGATTTTATTACGTCATAATCATTCATTAAAGTATGCCTGTCAAAGGCATACATTGTTCTGTCTTTACTTCTGGACAAGCTTTGACATATTAACCATTTCTAACGGGAACATACTCATCTATGCAAACCATGGTTGTCAAAACTGTAGATTGGTCCAAACATATGCGCTATTTTATTCATTCATTGTTTGATGAGCACCTATTATCTAGCAGTACTAAGCAAGATTGGTTTTGAGATGTACTATATTTTGAGACATAAAATACTTTTTTTTTTTTTTTGAGTTGGAGTCTCACTTGGTCGCCCAGACTGGAGTGCAGTGGCCGCTCCCGGCCACCGCAGCCTCGCCTGCTGGGCTCTGGCGATCCTTCCGCCTCAGCCTTCCCAGTAGCCGGAATTACAGGCATGTGCTACCATGCCCGGCTGATTTTTTGATTTATTGTAGAGATGAGGTCTTGCTGCCCAGGCGGGTCTCAAACCCGCGGGCTCAGGCAATCTACTCACCTCAGCCTCCCAAAGGCAAAGGCACGGGATTACAGGCTGAGCCACCGAGCCTGGCTATAAAATACTTTTTAAATCGCTATTTTTAGTTGACTACACTTTAAGTTGTCTATAATTTGAATTCACAAATGCTTGTGTGTGTGTGTGTGTGTGTGTGTGTGTGTGTGTGTGTTTAGTGGTAGTTGGGGAAAGGTAGTGAGAATAGTAAAATTTGTAACATTGACTACAGACAAAACGTCAGAAGACTTATTCAATTACATAGACAGACCCTGAAAATAAATATTTTTCTTCGTTTGTTATTCACATATAAGATGAAGTTTAAAATAAAGCCAATGTAAACAATATCATTTTAGGTATCCTCTCTCTTTATGAAAAAACTTGTACTATAATTTTAAATTTTCAATCTAATATATTAGAAACAAATTGCATAGAAATAATTCTGTTAGCAAAAGTGATATTTCAACACAATTTCACTAGTATCACTCTTCCGTAAGTTGGGGCATAAACTTTCCCACGTGTTTTTATTTTTTGTTTGTTTGTTTACAGTAAAATGATGCCCTTTGTCCTTTAGACATCTCTTTAAAAGGCAAAAGCAAATGGAAGCAATGTGACGAGACAAGCAATGAATAAAGGAGAGAAAAGAATGTTTAGATACCTGAGACCCTTGCTTTTCATTTGCCTCAGTCCGGGGTTTACAGAAGAACATTATCCACTCCTACTCGTTCCTAACTAGTGTATATATTAAGCTCTTTGAAATGTGAGCATTATGGGAAGGATCGCAGTTGCTTTAAATTATAGAAGTTGGCAAGTGCCTGGGAGAAGGAGTGGGAGGTTGTTTAAACTGAGAAAGACAGTTGCAAAACTTCGTACAACAGCATGAGCTCCAAGCTTCAAACGCATTCTCATGCTCAGACCAGCGTTTTATTCTTCATCAAGTGCTTTTTTGCATTGTTTTGGAGCAGCTTGAAATAATAAACCTATATTTCTGTTTTTAATTTTTTAATGGTTTCTAAATTCATGGGACAACCAAAGCAAGAAATCCTCATATTTTGGGGGAAAGTTTGATGCCAGCAATGCCCAGAAAAGGTAAGCTACCGTTTTCACAGCAGTTTTTCTCCTTCTCCCTCCTGTTTGGCCATTGTTTAAGTATATACTGTGAGAACTTAAGATAGCTACTTGCAAAGAAATGGGGGGAAACTATGTCAACAAATGATAAATCAAAGGTTAGAAAGCCTCAGCGGTAGTGCGTTCTCCTACTTTCTATCTGCTTGACGCATAAACCTCTGTGAAATGTCTTTCACTATATTTTTTTAAAAATGCCATTTATCTTAGAAAATGTGAGAGGGTCTTCAAAATCTCCAATCCCATGAGCCTAGAACTTGCCAGTGTGGTGACGGGCTAACTTATTGCCAAGGTCAGTTTATCTATGTTTTCTTATTCCGTTATATGCAACTCAACTTCCGGAGCTGGGATCTTTCTATTAACTCGGAAATCTTTCCCAAGGAAGATTTTAATATCATTCCAAAAATACTCTTAAATGCAGTTATTATGCCTTCTTATAAACTTGTTTTGCAGAATATGTTTTTGAAAGTTAAATAAATCATTTGACTTTTCCTTTGTAACGACATGGGAGGATTTTATAGAAATTATATATCCTGGGGGAAAAATACAGTTCATCTCAACATTTGTTAATTCAAGTCACAGATGGTTGACAATGTTATCTGAACAGGGTGTCTTTGCCTTCTCAGTTGTGTCTCATACACAGGTAGGAAGCAGAAAGACTAAGATATTTTCTTGTTTTTCTGCACATTGACCAGATGAGAAATATTTTGTGGTTTGAGGTGGAGAGGCATGCAAATGTGTGATGCATTATAGTCTATTTTTCTGAGAGAGTGTCTGCTATCAGTGTTCCCATCTTTCTAAGGCAGAATTCCAGGTGCAAAAAACTAGATGGTCACAGAAATCTGCACATTCTTTCCACAGACTAAGATTTTATCATAGCCCCACATTCATTCCTTCATGCACACATATGTGCTCACAGGCAGAGATTTTTAAATCCTGTGGATTTGATTGAGTTTGACTGGTCTGGGACATCTAGGTGACCTCAGTGTGCAAAACCCACTGGTACAGAAACATGAGCAGAAAAGCTGGTTAGACCTGGGTGGAGATGTGAGGGCTTCCCCAGGACTCTGTTCTCAGGCTGAGAGAACTCTCCTTTCTTGCTACATAGATCTTGCTCCATTTCTGGAATATTTTTTTCTTCTGTGTTAGATTTGGTTATATAAGGTGGACTATTGTGATTTCCCCTGCTTTGTGGAATCAGTGAAAGGAAAGGAATTAAGGTGAGAAGAAGCACACTAGCATAGAGAAAGCAAGAAGGCGCTTCAATCAGCTCATTGCATGGTGGTCAAGAGAAACCAGGAGTTGCCTCTCTCGTCCATAGTTGTTAGTGGAGTCAGTGACCCGTGACTGCCAATTCATTGTCCTTCTCGTTCCCGTATCTTCTCTTTATCCCTTCACTTGTATCTACACTTCCCCATAGAACATTAAGTTTGGGAGCGATGGTTCCGACAGACGAGATTATTACTACTGTCTCCTTCCCAGTCATCTCAGCCCATCCCCAGGCCAGTTGGAGAAGCCCCCCCCCATTCGGAGTGGGGTCTCCAGGGCCCCACCCATGACCTCATCGCAGGCAGCCGGAAAGCTGGGATGGCCAGCAGTTGCATGGCGCCTGAGTGTACCCTGGGGACGGGTGCGGCAGAGAAATGCACAGTGTGGCATGACGTGGCCGCTGAGGAGCCCAGTGCGGACTTCCCTTCGCGGCTCCATGGAGGCTGGCGGCATCTCTGGAAGCCAGACCCCGCCCCTGGGCCCCAGAAGGCCCCGAAAAGACAAAAACAAAAAGGCGATTAGGGTTGCTAATGGAGCCCAAGCCAGCTGACTCACGGAAGGCACAGTCACTGGGGGGCTTTGTAATGAAACCTGGACAGAGTCTTGGAAAGGACAGGTCAGGGTTGTCCCAAAAAGGGCGCTCGCTGATGAGAGAGGCCCAGTGTGACCTAATCAAGCCTCCTCTCCTCAGAGAAACTGGGAGAGAAAGGCAGGTTCTGCAAGGGACAGGGGAGGAGAGTGTTAACTAATGAACTGCCAGGAGTGGGGTAGGCATGCTTTCTGAATGGCTTCAGATGGGAACTAGGCTTAGCCCAGGTTTCAGGCCTCAAGTCTGTGAATATGAACCTAAAAGGCCCCAAGCACAGGGGTCAATGGCTGAGGGGCTAGGCAAGTGACACTGTTGTCATTCAACAAACCTTAACTGAGTGTCTGCCCTGTGAACGAACTGTCTTTGACAAAGACAGACCAAACGTTAACAGTGGAGGAAGTACGGCATGAACACAAAGAGGTGCTTTGCAGATCAGCCTGCTGAAATCAAAGACAGCTTCCCGTAGGGCTGCGTTTGAACTAGACCTTGGAGGATGAGTACAATGTCATGAGACAGCTAAGAGGCACAAGGGTATCTGGGCACAGGCCGGCCTGCGAAGGCACAGAGGGGTAAAGACCACCTCACCGTGTTCCATTTTCATAATGAAAGCTTAATGACTGTTAGCTATTCTTATTAACTAAATGCTGGTTTCTTTACTGCAGGACTTGTCACATGTTTTAGAGGTTAATGTGTCCTCTGACTCTCATGAGTGGGCTCTTAATTAGAATCTAATGTTTTCCAAACTCATTTGACCATGAAACAATTTTTCTCCCAAGGAGTATCACACAGACCATGGAATGCATGCTGGAAAATGGTGAAGTGTAAAGATGATCCCATAAACCAAGTAGCTTAGACATGGCAAGGCTTTATTTCCCAAATTGTCTTCTAAGGAACACCAGTTTCATGGGTCATTAAGAAGAAGATAACCAGAAGTATTTCCTGGTCAGGCAAATTTGGGAATGTTGAAAGCTGTGCGCCACAGTGCCACAGTGGATCAGAGCTCCAGCTTTGGGGTCACAAATGTCTGACTTCAAATCCCAGCTCAAATCCCTCATTGCCATGTGAACTTGGACCCATTCAGTCATCAGTTTTTTCATCTGTTAAATGAAGATAGTAATCATAAGCATCTTCTAGGGGCATTCTGAGGATTAAATTAGAAAGTCCATGTAAGGGCCTATTATCAAAGTGCCTGACATAATGAGAGCTTAATGAATGTTAGTCATTCTTATTAGCTATTAAATGCTGATTTCTTTACTGCAGGACTTGTCACATGTGTTAGTTGGTTAATGTGTCCTCTGACTCCCATGAGTGGACTATTAATTAGAATCTGATGTCTTCCAAACTCATTTGACCATGAAACAATTTTTCTCCCAAGGGGTATAACACAGACCATGGAATGCACACTGTAAGATGGTGAGACCGAGTTTGCCTGGTGAGTTGAACTCACACGTCCTTCAAGCGCATGGCGTTTCTCAAGACTTAATTAAAGTTTACCAATTCCTACCCGTCACTTCACAAGTTGTCTTTCAGATTTGTATGAAATAGAGGCCCAAAACCTTGGAGTCTCAGAAAATAAACTTTCTTAAAGAAAAAAAAAAGATTGTCAGGTTTTAGAAAGAAAAGTGGCAGCAAAGCCAACACTTGTCAGGATACTCACACTTGAAAAGTTAACCTTTTCCTAAATTTGGGACCCTACTATGTAGAGCACAATGCAATAGGGACAAGCTAGATGCAAACAAGATCCTACCTTCAAGGAGTTATCAAATGGAGAAACAAGACATGCGCTCCAGTATCTAAAATGCAAAATTAGATATTACAAGTCAGATTCTAAGAGAGGCTCAAAGTGAATGGGAACTCAAAGAAAAGGAGATCCCACGTCCCTGGAATCATAGGGGTTATCAGTTATGTTCTTGGACATTTACCATTTACAAGAAACCGTGCTGAGTACTTTACAATAAGATTCACCCATGTATATCTTACAAACAGTCCACAAGGTGTGTATGGACTTCCCTATTTTACAGATGAGAAAACTGAGACTCAGAGAAGTTCAAACTTCCTGGAGTCTTCCAGGACTTTCGTAGCAGAGTAAGGTCTCAAGCTCAGGTCCATGTGGTGCTCTGTATCCCTCACCCAGGAAGACTTCCCGAAGGAGGTAACATGCAATCTGGCCTTGGAGGCTAGGTGAGGATTGGTGAGAGGGCATTTCAGGCAGAAAGAGGAGAGAACAGTGTGGGGAGTAGCAGGAAAGCTGCTCAGTAGACAAAGTGCATGCACAGAGAGAAGACGAGCTTCGAAAAACTTGGTTGGAATCAGATCACAGAATTCGATCACCAGGTTCCAAACCACAAAGTTTAGATTTTTTTTTTTAATGTAGCAATCATTTAAAATTTGTAAACAAGAAAGTAGCATGATGAAAACAATGATTTAGGATAATTGATCAGTGCGCAGCAGGGACAGAGACTACACTTCTGGTTAGGAAGCTAGATTTATCAGGCAAGATATAGCGGCAGCCACTGCTCACACAGCAGTTGGGGAGTGAGGTGTGCATTCGGCCTGGTGTCCACCAACCCTTTGACCATCTCAATAGTCTTTTAAATTAACAGCCCTGCGGTCTCACTAAGTTCAGGTTGCACGCGGGACTCAGTTTAAGCCCTGTAAAACAGAAGAGGGTAGAGAGTGAGAGGAGTAGGAAAGGCTAGTTGACTTTGAGGGCTCTCTCGGTTCTCAGACTTCGTGAAGAAGATTTTAAGCACTTTTATTGGAAATCGTTAACTATACAGTTCCTCATTCAATCACCAGGTTCCAAACCTCTCCTTCATATCAAGCGGGCATATTTCCAAAAGAACTTTAGGGTCTACAAAGTTTTATGAGTTTACGGCTACAGAAATGACATAATAATGGTACTGGCACACAATGATTAGGGGAGGGTGCACTTTAATGTATCCCTTCAGGAGAAACATTTATTCATCCTTCTGGCTGTCTGCCTTTTGCAAAATTCAATTGTCTATTTCTCATGACTGAGAACTCTCACTGCAGTTTGTAACACATCAGGATCTTGTAATACTTTGAATGATAGTTTCTCATGTACGTGTCTTGCGATGTCCTGCAGCTCCCAAACAGGCCATGTGCTTTTAGAGGGATTCATTTAGCTTTAGATCCTCTAATGCCTCACAACTACGGCAGCTCGGAATCTTCATTTATAAACACAGGTTTGTAAGAAATCTCACAATTCTTTATTTCTCTGAATTCAACTTAAATCTAATTCTAAGAGTCCGTGCCCACGGGACTTTAGTTTCTGGAATCATTGAGGCTCTGACCTCTACCACCTCTAACACCAGGGTCAGACAAAAGTCCTGGGAGGTATTGCTCTACACCAATTATGCTCATGCTTGAAAACTGCCTATTTCTTTGAAGTCCGTGGATCCTACTTCCAAACTCTGCTTGGGGACTAGGAATCATTATCAAGGCCAGGAACCTGGTGTCTGAGCAGTGCCAGGCAGCCTGCCCCTCTGAGATCTGGCCATGCAGGGTGAGCATTTTCACTTCTCACAGATACACCAACCCCACCTTCCCAGGTCTGGGAAAGTCTCTCATGGTAAGTCCTTCGTTCCCCTCTCCCCAGCATATTCTCTTGGGTTTAGACCATTCTGAAAAGAAAAGAAGAAATGTTATTTTCAAGAAAGTTCTTCTTTCTGCTCTGAAGCAAGGACATACAAAAGGCTGGGCAGCACTTGAAATGATGAGGTAGAGAGCACACAAATTAATATTTCAGTAAGTTATTCTGTCATCCTCCCAACAGGTGTCCAATAATTGAAATAGGGGCCCAAAAGATGATAAAATAGCTTCTTCAAAGTTACTCAGTTTGCCATCAGAAGAGCTATATATTATGATCAGATCAGATTGGTAGTGTCTTTTATTAAGTGTACTGTGTAAGTGCACTATAGCATACTTTGTGCCCATACTTTATATATATTGTTTCCTTGTTCCCATTTTTAGATAAGGACAAATGACTAGCTCACCTAAGATCCCACAAACACCAAGAGATGAAGCAGGTGCTTAAACTCACGTTCTGTCTCCAAGACCCACACCCTTTCCATGTTGCCACAAGGACTCCCAGAAAGGATCCCTTATTCTTCATTTAGCTCTATTCTTGACTGATGCTTCAGTGACCATTTCCAATTAAAATTTATTCTAAGCGGAGATCTGTTCAATGAAGAATTCTTTTGCATCATAAACATGGTGTGGCTTTGCTTGATATAGTATTAACCCAAAGAATGGTTTATTAACCGATCTCATCACTCAGCTGCAAGGTTGTGGGGTGGGGCAAGTAGGGCTCTGGGGGGAAGGGAGATTCAATCCTATTTGGAAGGTACAGCACTTTGTCAAATGTCTCAGGGTTAGAAAGAAGAGAGCTCAAAGGCCAATGTATATTTGTCTTCTGCCCCCAAGTCAAGGGAAGAAAATTGGTTCTAAAAAATGAAAGGATAGTTATAGAATAGTATTAAACATTGACAACTTAGAGCCTTTGTGTGCTACCAGTAGCATAAAACCATAGTTAATGTAATTCCCATGAAACATCCTACCAGACCAACTCTGACAATATTTGTGAGCTGTCACTAAAGTATTCACTGGTAGCCCTGCCAACAGCTAATATTCCCCCAAACAACATACTCTATTAAATTGGTAAGTGATTTTTTTTTTAGTTTCTTTCTTGTACCATTAATTTATTTAAAAAATATTTTTAGGAGTAATGTTTATCCCATTCCACTCTAAAAATCTAATTTGACACCAGTGGAATTAAGGGATTATTTGAATGTATCAGAGTTACCAACCCATTATGTCTCCATCAATTTCCTCGATCATTAGCATATCCTCCTTTCTTTCTTGATAAAGATCATATTCCTTGGCCTGGTCCCAGGGGGCATTTGAAGAATCTGCCTGTTTCTCTACCAGGCTCCCCCACATACCCCACAATGATGCACAGTGAACTCTTCACCATTTCTCAGGCACCCTTCTTTTCTGTGTAACTTGGATCTAAAGAATCTGAGTCCATTCCCTTGACTTTGCATGAATTATTTTGAACTATGTAAAATTACTGACCTTCAGTTATTTTGTTACCTACCCAAAAATGGCAACTTTATACAATGTCAATATAATCTGGAGATGTAAAGAAAGACTCTCATTTCTTGCAATTTATTCGCCAGCCTCTTAAACATTAAAAAAATGTGTTAAATGCCCTCCTGTTTGTCCATTCAGTTGAGATAGAATAGTGTCTAAATAGACTTTTAGAATGTATCCTAGCTACAGATCTCACCCTCAGCTTCAATGCCAGCAGCATCAAAACACTTAGTAAGATTGTCCTCTCCATTGAAAGATCCCTGGTCTCCAGAAAGTTCTTTAGTATGCCAAAATCTGGTCCTTTTTAACAACTCTCTATTGGTTCTCATTCTGCTGTTAGAAGTCACAAGCAAAAGTCCTCTTTCTCATATTAAATCCTCCAAGACTGTCATTATCGCCTTCCTCACCCTCTTCCCAGTCTTCCTACACTAACAAGGAGGACTTTTCCCCAGACACCTTGTGGTTCACCTAGGATACACATGCCCCTCTTGAAACAGACATTCAGATTTGATCACCAGATTCCAGATGACTTTCACACCTTTTGCCAACACTATATGGATATTCTGGGATGGAGAGTGGCTGCCTGAAGCCCTGTACTGAGAAGGAATCTGAACTTAGTTTGGATTTAGCAAGAAGGTATGTAGAGTTCAATTAGTGATGTCTAAAGGAGAATCAGGAATTTGTCAGGGCTGCTCTAACTACCACTCTGGATATTGTCTGTCAGCCCAGAGTATTGGGGAACTATTGTTGTCTCTGATTTAAATATTCTATTGTCCTTAATGCTAAATTTGCATCAGCTTTGCTAGTAAGCCCATCTCATAAAAATACCAACTAAGACATTCGGATTATTTCTTAAACTTAGTTGCAGTAAAGCCTGTTTTCATCTGTACTATGGTACTGCCTTTCTTCACAGTTAACTAAAAAATAGTTAAAAATCTGGAATTAAGATCTCTTTGTATGCCTGTTTTAGCTCTAACCCTTTCTTATTGTGTGACTGTGGGTGAGCTACTTGCACTCTCTGAGCTTCTGTTTGGTCATTTTTGAAAATGGGAATTGGAAGTAGTGGGAAGCCACCTGGGGAAAGCAGGGGCAGGAGTGGCAGTAGTAGGAAACTGCTGGGGGGGCACACCTTGTCAACAAGGGCACCTTGCATAATGAACATTTGTATGCCTAATCCTGAATTGTACCCCACATATTTAAAATAAAAAATATACGAAAGGGCCGGGCTCAGTGGCTCACCCTGCCATCCCAGCACTTTGGGAGGCCGAGGCGAGTGGATTGCCTAAGCCCACAGGTTCGAGACCAGCCCTGGCAACTTGGCGAGACCTCGTCTATACAATACGTCAAAAATTAGCCAGGCATGGTAGCGCGCGCCTGTAGTTACAGTCACTTGGAAGGCTGAGGCGGAAGGATCACCGGAGCCCAGCAGGTCAACCCTGGGGTGGCCGTGAGTGTGGCACTGCCCTCCAGCCTGGGCAACGGAGTAAGACTACAACTCAAGAAAAAAAAAATACACGCACACACATACAAACACACACAGAGACACAAGGAAAAAAATGAAATCACATATAACTACTCCATTGGACTCATAGGAGGTATTAAATAAGGTTTATGTAAGAAAAAATATGCTAGTTAGAAAGTAAACTACAAATGCTAGTTATTTTAGGAGGCTGATCCTGCTTGCTGACCAGCAAACTTTCCCTTTGCTTCTTTGTTATGAGGAATTTCTTTGCTCTGGACAAATTGACACTTAGTGGGGAATTAAAAACAAAAGTACGAGTAAAAGGAATGAAAACACACTATAGACACTTAGTGAGCAGACATGTATGTGGGTATAAACAGGTCGAAGGAGAGGGTTTCAGCCGAAAGGAAAGTATTTCCACGATGTTGTCCAACAGGCAAAACCCAGACTGGCTCTCGCTGGCACATGTTGATTATTCAAGGCCTGGAATGTTTGGTTCTGAATGATTTGTCCTCACCATTTGCTCACACGATTCTACATTGCTGCCCTCGAGCCTGTGCTAACATCTCTCAGGGATGTGCTACGAGCAAGACATGAGCGCAGCACAAGACAATACACTTAACCAAGGCTACCATTCTAAATCCACAGACCAAGAAGGAAATGCACAGGAGTGCAGAGACCCCAGAGACGCAGGGCTGTATGTGCCACCTGAAGCGAGTGGTCCCCACCACCCCAACATATCATTTTTGTGAGGCAACATGGCCCTTGGTGCCCTATTTTCTATTTTCTTATTTTTTTTTAAGAGAATTCATATATATAGATATTGGTATGTAAAATAACCCTATTTTAAAATTTTTGCCATGTTTTTAACTTGTAGACATGTTTCATATGGTTTACCCAGTATAATCTGATGTAAAAAGAGTTCCCATTTTCTTGCTATGTGAAAAATCTCTCTGCCATTCGACAACCATGTCCTGAACACACGTGCACATTGTCCCCCAGTCACACCAGGTAGCAGAACACAATCTTGGCACGGAAGGTACTGTTGTAGGTAAACCCTCATTCTATCCTCCCAGTACCCCTAAGGTTGGTACTAGGTTTATCCCTATTTACAAATGAGAGCCAAAGTTTTGCCATTGGTTAGAAGTGACATATACGGGCTCAAGCCTGTCATCCCAGCACTTTGGGGGACCGAGGCGATAGGATTGCCTGAGCCCATGGGTTCAAGACCAGTCTGTGTTACATAGTGAGACCTAGTCTCTACAATAAATCAAAAAATTAGCCTGGCATAGAAGTATGCACCTATAGTTTGGCTTGTACTTGGAAGGCTGAGGCGGAAGGATCGCAGGAGCCCAGCAAGTTGATGCTGGGGTAGCCGTGAGTGTGCCACTGCACTCCAGCCTGGGTGACAGAGCGAAACTCCAATTCAGAAAAAAAAAGTGACATATACATAAATGAAAATACAATCTCCTTGCCCACAGAACTGGTGTATTTGTGTCTCTTGCCACACAGAACTGGAGGAAGAAATATAAGATGTATGTTGCTGCCACCTCCCCCTGGAGTGGGGCAAATTGGGGTGAACGATGGTTCTTCTGGTCCTTCTTGGTAACTTGAAATCTTAATATCCTCTTGCATCTTCTGTGGAGAATCTAAAATCTTTTTCTCTCTCCTCATTCGTTTCATAGTCTCACTTCCCCCTCAAGTCTAAATTTTTTGTTTGTTTGTGTTTATACTTTATTTCTTGCAGTGTGTATGTATGTGTGTATGTATGTCTGTATCTCTATCCAGAGAGAGAGAGAGAGAGAGAGAGAGAGACAGAGTGAGAGAGAGAACTGAAGTACCTAGCACAATGTCTGGGACATAGCAGAAACACCTTAAACGTCAGTTGACTTTTTCTATACAGGATTTGAGGCAAAAAGAAAAAAAAAATGTCCAAAACAAAGAAAGCGATTTGAATGGAAACAGAAAATCAAAGCCATGACATGAAGAGGAGAAGGAGGACAAAGAAAATATGTTGAACCACAAGGACCAATTTGGTTACTATGATTGCGTGTGAAATTTCATTTCCCGGCAGCCAGACTCAGAGACTTTGAGATGGAAAGTGACCCGTGTATTCTCTGTTGTGCTCAGGGTGAAGGACCAAAGCAGGGAAAAGGAATTCCTTTCCTTTTGCCCTGACACAGGTCCTGATGTGGAGCAAATGTTTTTCCCCATATCTCAGTTTTATTTTCGGCAATCCATTAATTTCTCACTGAACATTCACTGCTGTCTTGTGGCAAAACGTTCCTCAAATCCTGTTTAGAATGTTTTCTGTGTGTGTGTAGTAGAGAATACAAGTCTTGTAATGAAGGCAATTTATAGTTGAAGCTGTGGCCAGGGTGTTACCAAAGGAAATCTGTAACTCTTGGTCAATCAGAAAGTTCACCAAATAGGGGAAGAATCAAGCTACAGCTGGGTGGTCACAAGAGAAAAATATCAGATAAAGAAGGAAGGGAGGGAGAAGGGAGAGAGAGAGGAAGAGAGGGAAGGAGGGAGGGAGAGAAGTTTTTCCAAATCTTTTTCCACTTTTCCCTAAAGATACTCCTTTTCCTTACCCTGTACTCTCTTGTATCACTATTGCCTTCTCTTTGAAACCTGCAAATGAATCTCCATCTTCATCCCTGGCCACTGGAAATCTAGCCCCTGTATCCAACACTTCCTCCTGAACATAGAAATTTAGCCATCACCACAAATTCTGTTTTGTAATGAACTCAGTCATTCCCCCAGAATACAAGCAGTAACCAGTTAGTGACTAAACTGTCATTACTGTATTAGACTCCAGACACCACGTGCTCATAGGACCATTGTCAAGCTGAACCAGAAACAGTTTGGGTGACCTAGACGATGAAAGCTATTGAAAACAAAGCCCACGAAGAACAGTCACAGGACCTCAGGCCCTGGAGAAAGGGAAACTACTGGGAGAAAGGAGACTGATTTCAGGGATTCAAATATCCTATTTGAGTAAAACTTCTTTTTTTGTTGTTATTTAGTTTTTATTTCTCTGCAATCCAACTAGACGTGGAAGGGAATAAGGAAAATATGGAACCCAAAGAATTGTAGTGAGAGCACAAAGATTATAGAGATACTGCGAGCAAATGGAATGAAGGGGGTGCTCTCCTGCACTACAAAAGGAATGATCTGGCAGTTTAAGATAAAACAAGTCAAATTTATTAGAGTTGTCCACAGTCAGCAAAGGTGATCTTCTTGCTGGTCTTGCCATTCTTGGACCCAAAGCCCTCCATGGCTTGCACAACATTCATGCCCTCTTTCACCATGCCAAAAACCACATGCTTGCCATCCAACCATTCAGTGTTAGTAGTGCAGATGAAAAACTTGAAACCATTTTTGTTGGGTCCAGCATTTGCCATGGACAAGATGCCACGACCTGTGTGCTTCAAGACGAAGTTCTCATCATCGAATTTCTCCCCATAAATGGACTTGCCGACAGTGCCATTATGGCATGTAAAGTCACCACCCTGGCACATAAACCCTGGAATAATTCTGTGAAAGCAGGAACCCTTATAACCAAATCCTTTCTCTCCAGTGCTCTGAGCATGAAAGTTTTCTGCGGTCTTTGGAACTTTGTCTGCAAACAGTTCGAAAGAGACATGGCCCAAGGTCTCCCTATTGACAGTGATGTCAAAGAACAAGGTGGGGTTGACCATGGCTGATGGGAAAAGACTCAAGGCAGCAACATCTGCAAATTGCGAGTAAAGCTTCTGAAGTAATTTCTCAAGATTTAGCGTTAATTACTCAGGATTCTAATCCTTAAAGGTAGCAGAATGAAGGCTGGGTATGAAGTCAGAACTGACTGGCTTAACATAGCTCTGTCATTTTCCAGGCTTGTACCCTCGGGCAACTTCTCACCTCCATTTCCCTGCTATAAAAAATGAGAATAATAGTGTCCATCTTATTAAAGTTATTGTGAGGATTAAACAAGATAATATAGTAGTGCTCTCTGAATCATAGTTACTATTAAAAATTTCTGTTTCTGGGCCAGGAGTGGTAGTTCACATCTGTAATCCCAGAGCTTTGGAAGGCCTAGGACAGAGGATTGCTTGAGCCCAGGAATTCGAGCCCAGCCTGTGCAACAAAGTAAGACTCCGAGCTCTACACACACACACACACACACACACACACACACACACACAGAGACAAATTTTCCAGGGGTGATTCTGTACTCCCAGCTACTCAGGAGGCTGAGGCAGGAGGATCACTTGAGCTCAGGAGTTCAAGGGTGCAGTGAGCCATAATCCATGATTGTGCCACTAAACTTCAGCCTGGGTGACAGAGTGAAACTTTGTCTCAAAAAAAAAAGATCTGTTTCTTCCATGGGAATATAATAAAAGAGAAAGCATTAGATATGCACAGTATTATTTGACTCATAAAACATGTTTTTTTCTTTCATTTTTCCTTCCTTTCATCCTTCCGTCCTTCCTCCCTTTTCACCTCCCCCGTCGCCATCCAGCATGAACATGCACTCGATAAGCTTTCTAATTAAACAAAAATGTTAGTTTTCCCTTAACAACACCATAGCAACAACTGCAACTATAAATTGCCTTAATTATAAGATTTGCATCTTTTACTACTCAAAACAATATTCTAAATAGGATTTGAGTGAGCATTGAAAGGGATTCAGAAGTGTTTGGCAAGTGGAAGAAACAGAGCATTGCAAGATTACATACATACACAAAGGAGAGTGGGAGTTTTAGCTGTGGTTCTCAACTCTAGCTGCACCCTGATGATCAACCACAGTAAAGTTCCAAAGCCTAGGCTGTACCCAAGACTATTTCATTAGAACTACTGGAGGTGAGATCCAGTTAGAAATCATTTTTTAAAGCTCCCAGCGTGATTCTAACGGGAAGCTGAGGTAGAGAATCATGATTTTAGAAGCAGTAGCCAGTGGAATGGGAAACTGAAGAGATGATATAGCTATATGCTGTATGCATGGTGTAAAGATGTCTATAACTTTCTAAACTCTACAGAGGCCTTTCAGGAGATCTGAGAAAAAGGAAGTAATGAGTGGTTAGGGAGAGTCTACACTAATTGTAGCTTAATCCTTCAACAAACATGGTAGAATCTGGAAGGGAAGCGAGTTGAGGAGTTGGCAAAGGCACTATGATTTATTAGAATGTAATTTCTTTTTAGAATGTGAAAGACCTATCCGTGTTTGACTGACCATATCTTTTAAGTGTGCAAATTAAATTTTGGAGAATGCTGAGAAATAGATTTTTATCCAATAGGTTTCATCTTGATGAATTCAGATTTATCAGAGGATCTTGAACAAATATGCCCTCTGCTTTACACCTCACCACTCAGTTCGTGTTAACTACCACTATCCACTGTATCAAATGTCACTTGAGTACCTCTCTTTATTCACACAGAAATCCTATAAAACAGCTGCCTCCCATTTCATGACAAGGAAATTTTTCAAATGAGGAAATGAGACTCAGAGAGATTCAGAAATTTACCCAGAGTCATTAAGTGGCAAAACCAGGATTCAAGCATGGATCTGTATGACCCCAAAGCCCACAGTCTTTTCACTCTGCCACTGTAGGTACACAGCATAAATTTTATCTCTGGAGAGCTGCATACTTTCTTTCAAATCTGTAAAATGAAAAAATCCGTGCTCTGAAAGATAATGTCCCAATACCGCCTCTGAATGAACAGTGAAGACATATCAGAGGCTGCAGCTACAACATTGGACTGCAGAAGAGCTTGAGCGAGATATAAGGCATTCCAGAGACTGCTGAGTGAGGGGACACGAGGTCTTTGTCATCGTTGACATGGACACCTAAGGAGGTAGTAGGGAAACAGCCAGAATCAGGATTGTACATAACTGACCCTCATCAGAAAATGCAGCATCCTAAGCCATGGGTAGTTGAGGTCTGGATAGGAATGGCCACTCTCGGCACTGTTTCTCCCCACCATCTGCCTCATTTGTTCCTCCTTCCCTAGACATGCAGTCTTGGCTGGTTTTTGTCTGCCAAATCATCCCACACACATTAGCTCATTTGGCCATCTTCTTTTGCTGAAATCAAATCTCTACATCCTAGATTACTCCTGAAAACTAATTAGTGTCCATTTGCAAGCAATATTTTCCTCCCGATATACCCAGGTATATATATGAGTCCGGGGTGCTTCTTTGATTTCTGGAGCATTAGCTCAAAGAGAATGAAATCTAATAAAAAAATTACAGTGTTCACTCCAAATAGCCTGCATGATCTGTGTCAATGAGATAACTTCCATTTGGTCTGCAGACTGTAGATTAATATGAGTTAGTTATGCTTTGCACTGAAACGGGGGAGTAGGCAAAAATCACTTTTCCTTCCAATGAAAATGCCTCGAGCCCTGGAAATTGCTGATGCAATGGCCATTTGAAAGAGCCAGCAACATTTCTTGTTGCCTTTTTATAAAATATTTTAACATCATATTTTAAAAGAAACTAGCCCACGAGTTCATTCCAGGACAAGTTTTAGATTCTTTGAGAATAAAGTTGGGTCAGACCATAACAGAGGCTGTTTAGTTCGGACAGACAAATTGCCAACATGTCCATAAAAGGGAGGGTTGGCCGAACGTTTTTCTTTCAGTTCATATTTTCAGATTTTCTTCAAAAATTAGTCTAACAAAAATCTGAGAGGAATCATGTGACACACCCATAAAATATAAACACCTCAAATATAGCTTGTGTCTCAGACCAAATCAGTCCATGGAGCTTGTGTTAATTTGTACAAGGTTGTTTCTGTGATAATTGATTATAAAAGCCGTCAGAAGAAAGGAAAGAAAGGAAGAGTGTCTGGCTTGTGCCCTGGGTCCTAGCTAGGTGCTGGACAGACTATCTCATTTGATCTTTCCAATTCCCTCTTGAGGTTGGTGTTTTTCCCATTTTACCAAGAAAGCAAGAGAAGGTGAGGAAAATGAAAGAACTGGACAACATGACAAGTGTGTGGGGCAAGATACGAGTTGGAAAATGAGACAGAAACTTATTTATTTATTTATTTATTTTAAAGATGTGGGATACAGTTCAAGATTAGGCATACAAGTGGGTAAAGTTTGGGCCTCCCTTTATTCCTCACTTTTCCTGATTTGAGATTAGGTACCCTTATTAATGTTATGTGACCCCTCCTTCCCTGGCAGTTTCCAGCTACTGCCAATACCTTTCTTATAGCATTATGGCAAAATTTTCAGGGTCTGCTTATGAGTGAGAACATGTAGTACTCAGTTCTTTGTTTCTGTGATACATCACTGAGTATTATAGACTCTAAATTCATCCAAGTTGCTGCTAAGTTCATAATTTTGCTCTTCTTTATGGCTGCATAATACTCCATCGTCTTTATATACCACAGTTTTTTCATTCAGTCCAGTATCAACGGGCAACAGGATTGGTCCATATTTTTGCGATTGTGAACAGTGCTGCAATAAACATGCATGTGCAGGTATCTTTTTTGTAGAGTGATTTAAGTTCCTCCAGGTATATTTCCAGAATTGGGATTCTGGGGTGGTATGGAAGGTCAATTTCTAGTTCTTTTAGGAATCGCCACACTTTTCCATACAGGTTGAACTAGTTTGCATTCCCACCACCAGTGTAAAAGGGTTCTCTTTTCTCTGCATCCTCGCCAGCATCTGTTGTTTTTTGTTTTATTGATGATGGCCATTCTTACTGGAGTTACATGGTATCTCATTGTGGTTTTGATTTGCATTTCTCTATTGATGAGTGAGGCTGAGCATTTTTTCATGTATCTGTTGGCTGCTCGAATGTCTTCTTTTGAGAAGTGAGTTGGGAACTTGTAATTGTCCAAAATGCATTTGAATGAATGAATGGATCTCAGAAGGTAACAAAAAAGAAATATATTATACAATGAATCTATAGGCCCTGATTCTTTCTAACCCTTGAAAGCTGGAAGGAGATATCTTGTGGGAATCTAAAACTTCAGTCAAAGCACACCAAGTGTTTGTGGATCTCTGTGAAGAGGCTTCACCTCCTTCTCCACAGCAGTTTTCGTGGAAGGCCAGCTGTGTGCATTTAATCCTCATCAAACCCTACTTTCCAACTAGAGGACATAAGGCTCAGAAGTCACAAACCTCACAGGAGAGAAGGTTCTTGAGGGAATGAAATACAGTTGAGAACAGGGAAGAAAAGACTTGGAGTTCTCGGTGAGGGCCATATAGCTCTGTTTGGAAGTTAGATAAGTAGTTAGATAATTGCAGGAAACAAGTTCAATCTGTGGAGATCTGCAAGTACAGGAGAAGTCATTTTAATTTTATTCTGAAGGAAATAGGAAGCTATCAAAGGCTTTTGAGTGAGGGAGACACATGTGGGAAGCAGAGTTTTAAAAAGATGAAACTGTCCAGGATGTGGGGGAGGGGCTGGAAGCAGGGAGGCCAACTGGGGGGCTCTCCTTAGAAGAATCCTGTACACCCTGAAGGTCATGGCTGTGCAGAGACTGCGTGTCATTTGAGTTCTGCTGCACTCTGTGCTGGGTGCCAGCCGGAAAGCCGCTCAGATGAAGCATCTTTAGGCAGCTTGCACTCTGCCTAATGTGGTTCACATTGAATGGCCTAAATCCCCGTGGCCTTTGATGTGGAAATGTCATCAGGACATTGAGTGAATTCCAGGAAGCCTTCCAGGGGAGAACACACAATAAAGGAGGCCCCACGCTACACACATGTTAACCTCGGGAAGCAGAGAGACAGTGATGAGGGAAAACCACAGAGATTTTTTTCCCCAGTGCTACAGGTCAAACCCCAAAGTAGAGACAGTAGAATATGAAGGACTCCCTTGATTTTGGCTAATCCTCAAAGAATGATTTTTCTGTAGACATGTTGCCTCACCCCCATTCCTACTCATATATGCATATCCTGCACCACAGGAATCTTGGTTTTATTAGAGCAATATGCAGAGATCAATGTATTGGGAGTATTCTAGCCAGAGCTTGCTTTTAGAGGTAATGGGTCCATGCTGTTTACAGGTTGCACAAATGCAAGAAGGCTGCGTCAGGGAACTTGGGTTGAACTTGAGTGTGCTTATTAGCCATGTGACCTTGGGCAAGTTCACTCAGCTGCAGAATAGTAATAGAAACACAAGGACCCGAGGAAATAATACATAGGACAGCATCTTACTCGAAGTAAGGAGTTGACAAAGCACTGAGCAGGATCAGAAATCAATGCCTGCAGAGCCGGGAGGGTGATGGAAATGAATACAGAGGACTGGGTGAAGACCTGGGAAATGAGAGCCACCGCCAGGGCAGTGGCTCATGCCTGTAATGCTGGCACTTTGGGAGGCCGAGGCTGGAGGATTGCTGAGACTAGGAGTTCAAGAAAAGCCTAGGCAATCTATTGAGACCTCCTCTCTACAAAAAAAAAATTATTTTTTTAGGAAAAAAAATGTGCTGATTGTTTTTCTATTTATCTATTTATTTTTATTTTAAAGATGGGGTACCATTCAGGGTTAGGTATACAAATGTTCATTATGCAGTTACCCTTGTTGATGAGGTATGCCCCCCTTTCCCCTGGCATTTTCCCACTACTGCCAATCCCTTTCTTACAGTGCTACAATAGTTATTCAAGGCCCTCTTATGAGTGAGAACATGTGCTACTCAGTTCTTTGTTTCTGTGATAGATCACTCAGTATTATAGCCTCTAAGTCCATCCAGGTTGCTGCAAGGTTTATAATTTTGTCCTTCTTTAAGTCTGTGTAATATTCCATCATGTATATGTACCACTTTTTTTTTACATAGTCCTCTTTTGATGAGCAGCACGGTTGGTTCCATGTTTTTGCTATTGTAAATAATGTTGCAATAAACATGCATTTGCAGTTATCTTTTTCATAGAGTGATTTGAGTTTCCTCAGGTATATTTCCAGTAAGGAGATCACAGGGTCATATGGGAGGTAAACTTTTAGATCTTTTAGGAGTCACCACACTGTTTTCCACAGAGGCTGTACTACTTTACACTCCCACCAACAGGGTAGAAGTGTTCCCTTTTCAACACATCCTCTCCAGCATCTGTTGTTTTTTTTTTTGTTGTTATTGATGATGGCCATCCTGACTGGAGTTAGGTGGTACCTCAATTTAGTTTTAGTTTGCATTTCTTTGATGACTAGTGAGGCTGAGCATTTTTTCAATGTATCTGTTGGCTGCTCGTATGTCTTCTTTTAAGAAGTGTCTATTCATATCTTTTGCCCATTTTGTCTGTTTTTTTCTTTTTGGCACATTTGAGCTCCTTGTAGATTCTAGATATTAGGCCTTTGTCAGATATACAGTTGGCAAATGTTTTTTCCCAGTCTGTGGACTGTCCCCTCGCTCTCTCAGTGGTTTCTTTGGCTTTGCAGAAGTTTGTCAGTTTGAAGAGGTCCCACTTGTCTATCTTATCTTTTATGGCATGGGCACTTGGGTATTTTTTTAAATTTGCTGGGCATGGTGGCACGCTCCTGTAGTTCCAGGTACTTGGAAGACTGAGGCAGAAGGGTCGCCTGAGCCCAGGATTTGGAGACTGTGATGAGCTGTGATTGTGCCACTGTACTCCAGCCTGGGCAACAGAGCAAGACCCTGACTCAAAAAAGAAATAAAAGGAAAATAAAAATAGAGATTTTTAAATGCAAAATTGCCTAATTTTTAAATAATAGCAACTAATTTGGATTATTTGTCAAACCCACACTAAGCAGCAGTTTGCGGCAGGTTTGCAAGCAACACCTAGCAGTTTGTGAGTTATCTTAGAGATTTGGATCATGTCCGGTGAAATCACTAGTGTCAGCTCTAACGTTCATTCTGCTGGCTGGTTGTGTGTGTTTGAAAGAGTTCATCAAAGCTTACTTTTCACATCAAAGAAATGTAGATAATTAAGACAAGTCACAAAGCAATGGGATGGTGAGAATTAACTGAGATTAAGTGCACAGCGGTCCACCAGTCAGAAAGAGGCTGGAGCAGTTGCTGGAAGCCCCCACCACCATGCCAGGCATTAACCCTGTGGCTGCTGGTCTTTAGGGGGGCCTGGAGGTCCGGTGTAAAAGTTGGAAAGTTGAAGCAGCAGCTTTTACCAAAGCTCTTCACCCAGTTCCCAGCCCGCTGTAATTCTCAGCAAATAGCAACAGTTGTTTTTAAGGCTCAATCAAAGTTCACCTCTTGTGCCCCCTCCTCACCATCCACAGTGGTTTTCATGCCACTAGTAACTGTGCCCTGTGCTAAAGCGGATAAACGCCAGGGAGCCAGGCCCAGACGGTGAGAGGGTGTAGGACGTTTAAATGACTCATCACAGGCCAGGCGATGTGTCAGTGCCTCCTAAGAGGTGCAGAGGAGATGAGTGAGACCAAGTGCGGAGGAATACAGTGTGAGCCACACCATTCAGGCCAGGCCAGGCCAGGCCAGACTCCAGAACTAGGAGTAGACAGGGCAGGCTTTGTGGGCTATGGATAGTGCAGTCACATTGCACTCACGAGCAGTCCCAGGCTTGGGGTTGGAGGCTCTGCCATTAGGTGGTATCTCAGTGTAGTTTTAATTTGCATTTCTTTGATGACTAGTGAGACTGAGCATTTTTTCAATGTATCTGTTGGCTGCTCATGTCTTCTTTTGAGAAGTGTCTATTCATATCTTTTGCCCACTTTGTAATAGGGCTGTTTGTTTTGAGGTCTGTCTGGGGTCGCCATCTTGACATTCCCAATGATTTTATTTTTGCATTTGTGTTTTCCAAGTGTGACGGGACCATGAGGCATGCACCAGGTTCTTGCACTCATCTGTACTCACTAGTATTCCAGTGTCCAAGGCAGCTTGGACAAATAAAAAACACTATAACAAGTCATGAGAAAAACCACAAAAGGAAGGAAGAAGCATTGCTCTGGTTTTTCAAGCAAGGAGGTCTCATATTTTTATTTTGTGCAGGGCCTATAAATTATGTCACTGGCCCTGAGAGTGAAACTGGAGGTGTAAAGAATCTCTAGGAACCTGATGGGTAGAGATGGAAGAGAGGTTGATTCAGTTGCTGGAGTTTTGGGTGACACGATTCCACCTTACGTAAAACCGTCTAGGGCGTTGTAGGACATGTGGCATCCCAACCCTCTCTCCCCCAATTAAAGGTATCAATCCCAAATACCTCCAAGGGACTGTGACACCACACTCCCCACAATGGCATTAAAACCCATGGGAGTGGGGAAAACAAGAGTGATCAAAGGAAACGTTAGAATAAGAAATAACATTGTGAAATCATGAGAATCCCAGAGTTGAAGGGATCTTAGAGACTGTCGGTCAAACCTTTTGAAAACCCTGACAGGATTCAGCACCTCCTTGAAAATTCCCTTGACTGATCCATTCCCCGCAATGACAGGAAGAGTCGGTTTTCTAGTTCCAGGGATACAGCTAGAGCGGGTTGCTTTCTCTTCTGAAAAATGACTCTTTGCCCAGAGATACACCTACCTTCATAGTCATGATAAACACAAGCAAGCACTAGTACCTTCTCCCAGCCTCCCCAATAGTGAGGAAAAAGGGGGGAGACTCTTTAGCAAAGTTACAGGCTCTTACCTGTTCAGACAGGGTTAGACATGGGTAGTGGCCCTGTCTCCACAATCTGTGTCCCAGAGGCACTCACATTTAGCCCCATCCATCCAGGATCTGGCAGGTATAACAACAATGGCCTTTCTACAGAAAAGGACTTCAAAGGCCATTTTCTTTCTTTCTTTCTTTCTTTTTTTTGAGCTGGAGTTTCACTCTGTCGCCCAGACTGGAGTGCAGGGGCCGCTCCCGCCCACCGCAGCCTCGACCTGCTGGGCTCCGGCAATCCTTCCGCCTCAGTCTTCCAAGTAGCTGGAATTACAGGCATGCGCTACCACGCCCGGCTGATTTTTTGATTTACTGTAGAGATGAGGTCTCGCTGCCCAGGCGGGTCTCGAACCCGTGGGCTCAGGCAATCCACCCACCTCAGCCTCCCAAAGGCGCGGGATTACAGGCTGAGCCACCAAGCCCGGCTTAAAGGCCATTTTCTGAGCAGCCAGAACTGTGGGATTGGGTTGGGGGATCAGGCATTTGAGAGTTGGGTTCTGTGGTAAAAGTAACCCATCAACTTTTTAAAACACAGTTGATTCTCATTATTCACAGGAATTATGACCTATATAGTCATCGTGAACTGCATTAACAAACATTGAACCCCTACTTTTAGGGGAAACACAAAATTATGTGCCTGAGAGTCTCTGGTCACATTTTTGACAATCGATCATTATACAACCTTGTTTTAGGTATGTTTATGTTTAAGAACACCTTATTTTATATGTAATATATAGTTGATTCATTAGCATCGAACTCATGGTCAACAGCACTGTAACTCATGCCTGAATGACATTTATCTCACACACATATTTTCTCCATAAGGTTCATCACAGCTTTCTTGCACATAGGAACACCAGACAACATGTCTGTGCTTGGGGGCCATTTTAAACAGCAAAATCACCAACAAAAAGCACAAAAAGGCAAGAAATATGGCACTAAATATGCTGTAAAAAAGACTTATTTACAGTGTGAGAGCAAAAAGGAGAAGGCAGATCATTGTTATCTTTGGCCTCGTCTGTTCCGATCCACAAATGACCATGCAAACACCGTGAGTATCGATTTGGGCGTTAGAAATTAAGTTTAGCAAGTTGTGAATTTGCAATTACAGAATCTGTGAAAAATGAGGACTGATTGTCTCTAAAAGTCACTTACACACTTGTTGGACATAGCATTTATACTTAAACTCACCCTATCAGGTCTCCGGTCTAGTTATTTCAAGTAGGTTTGTATCTAAGACCTGTAAGTGTTAACTAGCCTACGAGACACCACGACATCAAAAGAAAACAAAATAATTATTGTAAAATTGAGGGGTTATTTTTCTCTTGAGAGAACATAGCTCCCAACTGAGAATAAATCTGAGACATCTTTCCAAGATACTACATAAGCCACTTGCATATTTTAGCATTAAGTTGATGAAATCGTCCTTCTATTAAGGCAGACTTTTTCTAAAACTTCTACAAACTGATCTTTGTTCTGTCTTTGGAAACTGCACAGAACATGGCCACCATTCTCCCACATGACTGTCTTTCATATATTTGAAAACACTACCAGTTCTCCCTTCTAAAATGGCAACTTCTCATGCTCGACATCCCCTTCTCTGATTGCGCTTCTTCATTTGCCCAATTTCGCTATTGTCACTTTTTTGGTACATACTCTAATCTGTCAGTAATTGACTGCCATCTCCTGCTTATGCTCTAAAATAAAATTCCGCTGGTAGGACAATTAATTCACACAATTTTTCTGGAGAGTAATCTGACAATACATATGAAACTCTTTAAAATAATCATAATTTTCCATGTCTTGAAATTTATCCTAAGGAAATAATCATGACGTGTTGCATTTAGTTACAAGGATGCTCATTACAGAATTCTTTGTTGCTCCAAAGGGTAGAAACAATTTAAACTTCCAAAAATCGAACATTTAAAAAAATATATGGCACATCCACACAGCCATTAAATGCTGTGTAGCCATTAAAATGACAATGTAAGCAAATCTATGTTGATTTACATAGGTATTCATATGATCATAATAGAATAGAAGATTATTAAAAATGGATAGAATGATTACGTATTTATTAAAACATCCATCTATTATATAGACATAAAAACATTCCCAAGAAGTTAACAGTAGCTCTTTAAGGTTGATTCCATTTGAAATGTTGCTTTTCTTCATCTACTGTTTTCTATGATAAGCTACTATATTTGTGATTTAAAAAAAAATTCTGTTTAGTGGTTAAAAGGCTTAAAATTAAAGCAATTTTTGTAGTTCCTTGTTACTTTCAGGTAAAGTCCAAACCCCCAGCTTGGGACATGAGATATTTTTCATGATTTTACCTCTTGGGTTTCATCTCCTGATAGTCTTCACTAGCACTTTCCACTTTGGCTATCAAGAACCACCTAGAATTCCCCAAATTTGTTCCCCTGTTTTCCACTTTCTGCTAGAAACACCCTAAGCGTTCTATAGGTTCAGAAACTGTCTTGGCAAGATTATCCAAAATAGCACAACTAATAAAATAGGAAAAACTACTCCAAGGTTGTCTCTCTCTGAGGCCCATGCTATCGCCCCAGGATCAGAATGAAAAATTAGAGCTGTCAATGTGATATTTTTCTAATTATCTTTGTGCCATAATCTCAGCATAGGCAAGTTAATCACTAACATTTTTTGCACATTGTCTGGAGGAAGAGAAACCCTGAAAGATTTTCTCTTCTGTTACCATATATACAGAGAATCAAAATGACTCCAGAAATGGGCTTTTCCTTTTTGAGAGGAATGACCCAGGGTTTTCAGAGCAATATTTCAGCCAGACATTAAAGCCCAGTTTGCAAACATATGCCCCGTGTAGTCAGATTTCACTAATATGGTCTACTTTGATTTTTTTTATCCTTCTTTCCTTCTAAGAATTTAATATTGAATTTCAAAATCCAAATGGCATAAATAAATTCCAGATGTCATCTCAAATCCCTAAATCTCACACTAAACTCAGGAGAGGCATTGCTATATATGAGTAGATGGTTACATTTAATTCCCTGAAAAGCCAAAAGGGTCTTTGGGAGGTTCTTCAGCCTTCTTCCACCAAGAAAGCACATTAACTCTTTTGACTCTCTTGAGAAGCTGAGTTCTGGAGTTTCACAGCGCAGCTGTCTGACACATGCTCTGCTTTATTCCTCTCATCAAGGGGCAAAATAACATCATGGTGCAGTGCCGGGCACTGAATCAGGCTGCCTGTGTTCCAATTCAACTGCATATCTTTGGACAGTCAATTAACCTCTCTATTCCTGTTTTTTCCATCTATAAAATGGGGACAAACACAATACTTACAGCTCCAAGGTCTGTTGAAATTAATGAGTTAATTAAAGTATTTAACATAATGCCAGCCACACAGCAAAAGGTCTACACTTATTATGTCCTAAGTGGTGTGTATATAAAGAGCTGACATAGGCAGTCCTCATTGGCTGAGAAATTCCCTTCCCTTCGTTCTTTCTAGATAAACAAGGTTAAGTCTTAACTTTTGATTAGGAACCTCTCATCCTCTGAAGGACTAATCAGCTAACTTCAGATGGCCGACTCCTCCGCTAAACCCCAGCCAGCCCCTACTTCCCCTACCCGATCTTTGTGCCTAAGCCATGCCATCTCCAACTTAGCCTGCAGCATAACTCCACTTACACAAACATAAAGGTTTCATCCTCAAAGGATTTGTGAACGTGGCTTCATGTCTCCAATTAATAAAAGAAGATCATACGTAGAAAACCCAAATAATAGATGGGCATAATAGGTAATAAAAAAAATGAGTTTTCTTCCTTCTTCCCCCATTCACGGTAGGCACCTCTGTTTACAAGAAACAATCATGACCATGAAAGACCTTCATTGCTAACCTTCAAGAGAGCATTATATACAGCATATATCCTTCAGCCTCTCAGTTTCACCCGTCCAACCCACCGACCACACATTGGTGCCAGACAGCAACTGGACACACCCAGTGCTGTTTCACATTTGACTTGTCTTTTCACTTCTTAATAGTAACAAAAGCTTGCATAATATATTATTGTTCATGAAGTGCTTGCGCGTACATCCCCTTGCTTACACCTTAAATAAACTCTCTAAGTAGGTACTATGATAATCATCATCATGATCATGATTTTTCAGTATGGACAACTAAAACCTGGAAAGGTGAGATTTACCCAAAATCATTCAGCTGGTAAGAGGTTCAATGGGAATTTGAACCTGGATTCTCTGCCTTTTGTGCTTTTTTTCTGCCAAGCTTCTGCTACTTTTTTTTTTTTTTTTTGAGTTGGAGTCTCACTCAGTCGCCCAGACTGGAATGCAGTGGCCGCTCCCGGCCACCGCAGCCTCGCCTGCTGGGCTCTGGTGATCCTTCCACCTCAGCCTTCGGAGAAGCCGGAATTACAGGCATGTGATACCACGCCCGGCTGATTTTTTTTGATTTATTGTAGAGATGAGATCTCGCTGCCCAGGCGGCTCTCGAACCTGCAGGCTCAGGCAATCCACTCACCTCAGCCTCCCAAAGGCACGGGATTACAGGCTGAGCCACCGAGCCCGGCTGCTTCTGCTACTTTTATAGGATTAATGATTGCAAACCTTAAAAGATGCCCCATTAATTCTATAGTTGTATCTCTTCCTTTGATGATTTTTTTATTTTAAGTTTTGATTTCTGTGCTACGTCTGATATTACCATGTTTGGCAAGATGGAGCCCACTTTAGTCACTCAGCCAGGTGGATCTGTTTCTGTAGGTTATAATGATTGTGTGTGAGTTTTCTTTTTTTTTCGGACACATTTTATTGCTGTTTTGTTCAAGCAGAATTTTGTTATACTGTAGCCAAATGATGCCTCATCTAAAAATAAAAATAAACAATTCCAGAAAATGTGCTCAAAAAAGAAGCCAAATCTTTTGTAACAATGAAGTATTATACACAAATCCAAAAGTATTCCATATTGAGACTAGAATGGAAATGTAAGTAAGAGAGCTGTGTCGTTTAGGAAATGTGTTTGACTTTATGCAACAGAAACCCAACTTCAAGAAGCTGGCCAAGTAGTGGTTTATTTTTCTCACCTAAAAAGAAGTTAGTTTTGAGATATGCCATCAAGGGTTGGTACAATGGCTTCTGCCTTATTCAGTTCTGGCTACATAACAAGATAACATAGACTGAGTGACTTAAACAACAGACATTTTTTCCTCACAGTTCTGGAGGCTGGGAAGTACACAATCAAAGTACTGGTAGAACCATGTCTGATGAGGTTCTGCTTTTCTTGGTTTGCAGATGGTCATCTTCTTACTGTGTCCTACAATGCAGAGAGAGGAAGAAAGAACTCTTCTGTCTCTTTTTATAAGGGCACTAATCCCATCATGAGGACTCTACCCTCATGACCTAATTACCTCCCAAAAGACTCATCTCCTAATACTATCACATTGGAGATTAGAGTTTCAACACATAAATTTGGAGGGACACAAACATTCAGCCCATAGCAGCTTCACTGTCCTCAGAGATCCAGGTTTCTTCTCCTCCATCTTGGTATGCAACACTCTCTATTGCAATATACAATAGATATCTACTCTACCTCAATGACTCATTCTGATCCATGGCAAGCTACAAAGAACAAAATCTGAACAGGAGATACCAGCTAAGTCTTTCTTCATGAGGGAGCTTTCTCAGCAATTTCGTCCATCAACCTCTCCTTACCTATCATTGACTTAACTAGTTAGATCACATGACCTTCAATGACCACAAAAGCTTCTGGGAAGGCAGGTATTTGCCTGGTTACATTGCCTCTCCAGACAAATGAGATCTCTCTTGGTAAGAAAAATGGCAAAATGGACATTGGAAAGCAATTTACTGAATGTTCCACGAAAATTACCGTTCTTCAAAAGCCTGCAATGTGTTAGGCTCCAACTAAGAAAATACTAAGAAAGAAATAACACTATCTTTGCATTAGACATACAGAAAGTGATATGCAGAAAGATGTGCTATGTGAAATGTGATACACAGCCGGGCTCGGTGGCTCAGCCTGTAATCCCGCGCCTTTGGGAGGTGAGTGGATTGCCTGAACCCGCAGGTTCAAGACCCGCCTGGGCAACTTGGCAAGACCTCATCTCTACAATAAACCAAAATGAGCCGGGCATGGTAGCACGCGCCTGTAGTTCCGGCTACTTGGAAGGCTGAGACGGAAGGATCGCCGGAGCCCAGCAGGTCGAGGCTGTGGTGGCCGGGAGCGTGTCACTGCACTCCAGTCTGGGTGACAGAGTAAGACTCCAACTCAAAAAAAAAAAAAGAAATGCGATACATTTGCCTCTAAAGATTGCTATATGGGTTTTCTTCATGTGGCAATACCTGATTCAGGATAGACACTCAAAAAATGGTTTCAAATGTTTCCTTTTCTTCCTTTTCTCTCTCTCAAATGAAATTAGAAATGCAATACCTGCTTCCATTTGGAATACCTTTGTATTTGCTTTCTCTAATTAGTCTTGCTATGATACCACTATGGCTACTATTCTGGCCAGTGTAATCTATATCCTCCAAATCCTGGCAAATGTCACACCCTTGACTTACCAGATGACTGTATTTTCCTGTGTCATATGTTCCCTCTTTTTGACTGACTCTTCAGAGTTTTTTTAACATCATCAGCTGACATAAATAGTCTTTGGTTAGGTTGTTTAGCAGCTGCTTCATTGTGCTTGGCATTTAGGAGAAGCTGCTCGATGGTATCTATTGAATCAATGGATTTCAGCTTCTTCATTTACCAGCTGTGTGATCTTGGGCAAACTTCATAGCTTCAATGAGTAAGAAAAAAAAATGTTTGTTGTTTTAAGCCACTGAGATTGGGGAGTTGTTTATTATGCTGCAGCATTAGCTGATGACTAGAACCTACCATGCTGCAGATAAGGGAAGAAAATTCATGGAAAAGAGATGCTCAGCAGATAATACTAAAGACATATACTGTAGACTATTATCCATGCTCTAACAAGATACGTTGTTTCTGTAGCATAAATTAAAATTAACAGATAATCCTGAATTGTAATACTCTTACATTCAATAAATACTAAAGAAAAGACACATTCTGAGATTTTTAGGTTTTAGACCCAAAGGTCTTCTTCCTTGGGTTCGGTACTCATCCTCATTCCTCAACTAATCACTGCTGCTAGAGGTGCTAGAGGTGTCAGAAAGCTTGCTATGCTTAGCCCAACTTGGGTGACTTGTTCACCTCTGGGAAGGCAGCAGGCCTGAAGAGCACTATATACAACAGCCCAACTAGAACCACGAAAGACAGGAGAAGAGTTGCCAAAAGAATATTGGGGTGCTGAGCAGGCAGAAAAAATAGGATGTCCACAACGTGTGCACAACATAACACAGATCCTAGCACATGGAAAATGGACTAACATTGGCGGAAGAGCTCCCTGCACTCTGCTCAAAGAACATAAAGGGTACAATTTTACTGTTTCAGTCCAGGACAAAATGGTTAACGTTTCCTGGTTTGCCGGGGACGGTTTTTGGTTTTAGCACTGAAAGTCTCATGCCCTGGAAAACTCCTTAATTTGAAACTGAAATATCCTTGTTATAAAACCAAAAATCCCACACCTCGGAAATCAGTTTCAAGGTAAACCAGGACAGATGGTCACTTTATACAAAAATGGCACTTCCAAGTGTCAATCTTAGCTACAGTTGAGTCTTGTTAAATCAGTTTATTAGTTGCTGCATCATGGAAGAATGGCATGATATGGTACATCCAAAACTGTAGATAATCCCCTAGGAAAAAAATTCATAGTTCAAGTCAGTTTTCTTCGCTGTTATAGGATCTTTTTGCTTTGCTTCCCTCCTCTGCTTTTTTCTCCCCCTTTTGCTTTCACTCTCTTTCTCCTTTTTACTTTTCCTGTCATTTTTTCCTTCCTCTTTCTTCTTCCTTCTTTTCCTCCTTCCACTCTTCCTTTCGTCTTTCTTTATTTTCCTCTTTCTATTTTCTTTATTTTTGGCTACATACTTATCTCTCAAATTATATGTGACAGATTACGTTTGCAATCTCCAAAAGAGCTGTTATGTGCTCTCTGGCTAAACAAGCCATCCTCAGTAAATACCCTTATCCTAAATAATCTACCATCTAAGTGAAAGCTTCATTGTTGATTAAGACAAGAGGTACAAGTGCAATTAATGCAGGCTTGCTGAGACAGCATGGTCATGATGGAAAATGAGGAACTGAAAAATTGGGAGGAGAAAATGCTGATGATCATAAAGCAAGAAGATTGGAAAGTTGAAGAGCTCAAGACTGGGTTCTTTTGAGACTCATTTTGGTTTAACTGTTTACACAGAGGATGCATCTATTTATTAATAACGGCAATCACTGAGATTTGGGGACTCTTCCTTCTTTTGAATCAATATAATCATTAATTGACCAATGTAAACCAGGAAATGCTTCTTGATTACAAACTATGCTTTGAAGCTAGGCCTGCATTTGAATGTTTTCAATAAAAATCTTAAAATAGAACTAGAAGGCAATTTCCAGTCTTCAAAGGACAACTATTATTGGGGAAAGAGTCTTCTAAATTATACCTTTGAGAGTGATGAAACTTTTGTTGCTTTTATTAACATGCTAAAGTTCTAAAGAATTAACTTCACTTTGGAGGCAAACCCAAAGCTCCCTCATGACAAGATTTCCATCAAGTCAGGGAAATATACTTGGGACTTCCACTATGTCTGGTCTCCCAAATATCAGCATTCCCATGTCACTTTCACATTTTTTGTCATTACATAGTGCCACCAGTGCCACTCACTTTCCTGGTATTTTTCTACAAGTTGACTGTAAATTAGACAGATTGTGTTGATGCAGCCAATGCAGCTCATTAAGGCTTATACATGTCCAGTGGGTCCAGGCTGATTCTCAGACTCTAATGTTTTAAAATCTTCTTGGAAAAAAAAATATTGTCACCACAAGAAAAAACATACTGTGGTGGCATTGAGAAAGGACTTGAAGATTTACCACCTGGTTCTTTTCTTGGAAATCTTGAGATTCCATTTAAGTGACCTAAATTTTCTATCCATATAGTAGTGAGGATTAATTAAGTTAATATCCAGAAGAATCAATGAACTTTGCTAGTACCTAATGAATGCTAGCCATAACTCTGTTCTTATTCCCATTTGTTGAGAGAGACAGATAGCCCATTTATGCTGGGAAAGGCAATTAATTGGTGTATGTAAAGCAAAGATCATCTTCTGAAGTATGTGGTTTCAAGTTGTTACACTGTCTTGGGAAAATGATGTAAAAAAAATTAAGTTAGAACCTGGGGTCATCTCTGCAGACTAAGATATTTTGAGAGGAAATTTGTCTTAATTGGGAAGAGACAAAGGGCATGTCACAATGTTGATTTCCCTTGGCTTCTTCAGACCAGATTTTGATAACTTGGGATTAGTGAGTCAGAGGTAAGAATGAAATGTGGGAAAAATACATGTACCAAAATTTTGAGAGTCTCTGCCCACAAGCTGGGCTGATTAAGGGTTTGGGTGAGAAAACAGCCCAGAATTAGAGAGAGACCAAACTCTCCTTTCTCTGAAGAGAAACAAGCACCATTTTAGATTTTAGAGGATTTTTAAATGTTATATTCTCTATCTTATTCTTTTGAATAAATCTATTTTTTGTGCATTTTTTTGTCTCTATCAGCCCTACTAGACATATATTATTTCTAACAATGCTTTTAAAAATTTACTTGTTTTGTTTCAGTGTACAATTTTATTATCTATCAATAATGATAACTTTGCCTCCTCCTATCCAGTAGCTATATCTGTTGTTTTTTATTTCCCACCTTATCATATAGAAATCATTTTATCATTATTTGAGAATGATTTACTATAATCCCAGCACTTTGGGAGGCCTAGATAAGTGGATTGCCTGAACCCGTGGGTTCGAGACCAGCTCGGGCAACTTGGCAAGATCTCGTCTCTACAATAAATAAAAAATTAGCCAGGCGTGGTAATGCACACCTGTAGTTCTGGCTACTTGGAAGGCTGAGGTGGAAGGATTGCTGGAGCCCAGCAGGTCGACGCTGGGGTGGCCGTGAGTGTGTCACAGCACTCCAGCCTGAGTGACAGAGAGTGAGACTCCACCTAAAAAAAAAAAAAAAAAAAGAATGATCTAAATAGTATTGCATTTTAAAATCTACATTGGTAAGAATGAATTTGAAAATGGAACAATCAAAAGCCCTATAAATTTAGATGCAGTGGCTCACACCTGTGATCTCAGCACTTCGAGAGATGGCTTGAGGCCAGGAGCTCAATATCCAACCTGGTCAACTAGCGAGACCCCATCTCTACAACAAAATTAAAAATTTAGCTGAATGTGGCAGCACACACCTGTAGTCCCAGCACTTGGGAGACTGAGGCAGGAGGGTTGTTTGAGCCCAGGAGACTGAGGCTGCAGTGAGCTTTGATCACATTACTGTACTCCAGCCTGGGCAACAGAACAAAACCTTTTCTTTAAAAAAAAAAAGAGAGATAAAAATCTTTTGTGATGCTTTTGTCATCCTGTGAGAAAGACAATAGCAAAAAAAGGACAAGTGAAAGAATACCAGTTAACGCTATTTTAGATGAATAAATGAATGAACATAATGGAATGTAAGCAACAAAATTTGACTGCCAGACTCCAGATGTAAGATAAAACCAGGAAATTATTAATCATATCAGTCAGCATTCAGTTAGAAAAATAAGCATCACTCTAGATAGGGAATTAAGAAAAGAAATTGAAGCCTTAAGGAACTATTGAAAGAACTGTAGAGAATCGATACATGGGATCACATTATATTGAACTATACTGAACTACACAACACACAAATTAATCTGTGTAAAAACTGGTGAAAACTGAATAAGGTCTGTAGTCTAGTTAATACTATTATTCTGATGACAGTTTCTGGTTTTTATATTATATATATATATATACATAGTACATATATAATATAAATACATATATATTATGTTATCAATGATGATATAAACTATCAAAGATAATATATCAAAAATATAAGTTATCAAAGATGATATAATTAAGATAGTTGTTTTGGCAACTTTTTTTACACCTCCCTATGAGTCTATAATTATTTCTAAATATAAAAAGCAGCAGTTTATTTTGCCGATGCCAGCTCTGGCATGTCTCCATTTCTTTTTGCCCTTCTTTCTCTGATAAACTTTTTCTCGAAAGCTTTAAAAAAAATTTAAGGGGACCATGGAACTAAAAATTGAGGAAAAGATATGCTGTTTTGCTATAAATTCATAAATACAAGATTGCGGGGATGCCACACAAAAATGTGAGATTCCGGAAGCTCTAGCAAGCTTCACAAAAACGATCTGTCCTCACCCTGTCACTGCTACCAAAGAACGATGTCCTCTAATTCTTCTGTCTTTCCCATCCCCATGTGTGCTGATTCTAACCAGAAGCTCTGCTTGCAAGGCATTCTGGGAAATGTAGTTCCAAACATCTAGTCCCTGTTCCAGAAAGAGTACAAAGGGCCTGGGAAGATGCTGAGTTGAAAACATATATCCCAGCTCACTCATATTTAATAGGTCCTGTAAACTTATGATCTAGTCTTTGAAAGGAGATTTAAAGAAAAAAACTAATCAAAACTTTCAGTTTCTAAATAAAATAAGTTTATAAATAATTCAGTTTCCCAGAATGGTTTCTTAGTCTAATATTCTAGTTATCTTCATCCAAAAGAATTTGTAATAAAAATATTTTCATAGGACGGTTTCCAGTTTATAAAGCAATTCCACATGCACTCCCTCATTGACCTTCCAAACAATGTTGGGAAGTAGATAAAAATGAAAACACTTAATACTTATCTGGCACTTTCATTTATATTATCAAATTTTCTTGCAACACACCAACAAAACTATGCTCCTTGTAGTTTCCTAAACACAACATGCTGTCATTCCATGTCTTTGCACGTGTGGTTCCTTACGATAAAAATGTCTTTCCCTGGTGGGAATTCCTCCTGGCAGGCTTCTATATCTCTTGTCATCCTGATCTATTAGAATACTGTTTCAGCTCTTTCTAGAAATAGGCTGAGGCTGGTGGGATATGAACATGTAGTCCCATCAGGCAAAGGACTGGGCTGTGCTGCCCCTGCAGGAGTCCAGTGATTGACCAGCAAGCAACAAATGTGACCCACAACTGTTCCTTACCTCCCTCTCTTTACTCCAAAAATCTCGTTCTTGATCAGTCAAACCAACCTAGCACCCATGCAAAAGAGAAAGGAGAAGAATGTATTTGGTGATATGCAGAGGAATTAATAAAGAGGTTCCATTAGACTGTTCTCTTGGGCATAATCATCACACCGCGCCGGGTAAATTTTGTGGGGCCTTTCTGCTACTATTTTCCCTGATTTTCCTTTATCCAATCCTCCCTTGCTTTTCTGTAGGTTGTCATGTTAGTGTTCTAATGACTGGACATACTTTAGTGGGCAAAACATCCCTGGCTTCAAGAAGCATACAGACAGGTGAGAGAGACAGACATTATGCAAATTATTTCAGAAATATAAAACTACTACAGTGATGAAGCAACATTTATGAAGTCTTATGAAAGGAGATAAAAATTATGGAGGAGAAGCATGGAATAGTTAAGAGAAAATACAAGAAGGAGCCAGGGTAGGTGAGAGTTGGGTCAAAGAAAGCTTTCCTGAGGAAGAAACACAGGAGTTGAGTTTGCACTGACTGGGGAGGGTTTATTAAATAGCATAAAGAAGGCTGAGAGGAAGGCACATTCCAGGCAGACTCTCCACAGCTGTCAGCCTGAACTCAGTGGGGACCCTGAAGAAATCCACAGGGCATCTTTCTACTCCTTTTTCTTTCTCACAGCACTTTGAGTAACAATGTCCTGCCTTAGGGCAACTGAGTTGGGAAGCATGGGAAGCAAAAATAGAGGGTTATGGCTCAGACTCTAGGAGAGAAGAGAAGGTGGAGCCAGAATGCGTCATGAAGAGAGCAAGGTTTTGGTCATCACAGTTTACATTTGAACACAGCCATGTCATGGCTTTGTGACCTTGGAAAAGTCACTACCAACCTTCCAAAGTTGTTATGAGGCTTCATTGAGAAAGAAAAAATGTTTCAATAAATATTAGTTGTCTTTTCTCACTTTCTCCCAGTTTGCTATGGATGGAATCATGTCTCCCAAAATTATGTGTTAAAGCACCAATGTGACTTTATCTGGAGATAGTCTTCCAGAGGTAATTAAGGTTAATGAGGTTATAAGAATAGGTCCATAATCAAATAGGATTGTGGTTTTTTTAAGAAGAGGAAGAGAAAGATGTCTCTCTCTACCATATGAGGACACAGCAAGGAGGCAGCCACTTGCAAATCAAGAAAAAAGCCTTCACCAGATTCCAACCATGTTGGCACTGTGATCTCAGACTTTCACACTCTAGAGCTGTGAGAAAATAAATTTCTGTTGTTTTTATCACCCAGTCTACGGTATTTTGTTATGGCTGCTCGAGCTGACTAAGACAAGGTTCAATCCGAAAATTAGAAAATTCCTCTTACAGACGATAGAAACAATATTTGAAGAATAAATTCCTGAAAGATCAAAGAAAGTAAATGAATTAATTAAATAGGAGTTGGACTTTGAGCTTGAGCATTTTCAAAGGGATGGGAGGGGGCTAATGTTGATTTATTTGGTGTGTGTTCATGGCTACTTCAAGGATAAAGACCACATGCCTTTCTGTGTGGTTGAACAAAGTGTTTCCTCTTTGTTTTGCATTCTTACTGTTACGTGATAAATGGAAGGACAAATTGAGCTCTAAGAAGGAAAACCAATGTAGCAAATATGGGACAACAAACATCAAGAGGTGGGTGACAGGAGAAGAAACATGATAGAGTTCTTTAAAAGAAGAGGCTGGGTACAGTGGCTCACATCTGTAATACCAGCACTTTGGGAGACTGGGACAGGAGGTTCGCTGGAGCCCAGGAGTTTGAGACCAGCCTATGCAACACAACAAGATCCCATTTCTACAAAAATTAAAATTAAAAAACACAGCTAAGCATGGCAGCACATGCCTGTAGTCTCAGCTACTCAGGAGACTGAGGCAGGAGGATCATTTGAGCCCAGAAGTCTGAGGTTACAGTGAGCTATAATCACACCACTGCACTTCAACCAGATGATAGAGTGAAAGTAGGAAAAAGGGAAGGAGGGAAGAGGGGGAGGGAGGAAGGAATGGGGAGAGGAGAGGAGAAGAGAGGACAGGAGAGGAGAGGTGAGGTGGAGAGAGGAAGGAGGGAGGGAGGCAGGGAGGAAGGAAGGAAAGAAGGAGAAGGAGGAGGAGAAGGAGGAGGGGGAAGGGAGAGGAGGAGGAGAAGAAGAAGAAGACAAAGAGACAGGAGCAGGGGCAGGAGCAGGAAAAGACAAGGAGAAGCCAAAGGACAAGAAGAACAAGAACAAGAAAAGGAGGAGGAAGAGAAAGAAGAAGAAAGCAAAAGCCAAGTGCCCTGGCACCTCGTTGCGTGAACACATGCTACAGACGAAACAGGTAGTGGCAGTTGCACCATTCAATCAGTAGTGTTTTCTATGGGAGATGCAGTCATGCTGCTATAACAAAATAACACAGAGTGGGTAATTCATAAACAACAGAAATTTATTTCTCACAGTTCTGGAAGCTGGAAAGTCCAAGACTAAGGCATCCACAAGGATCCATCTTTGCTTCTGAGATGGTGCTTTATTGTTGCATTCTCCAGAGGGGACAAAAGCTATGTCTTCACATGGCAAAAGGGGAGAAAGGCAACAAGGGACTAGCTAGCTCTCTCTCACCTTTTTATTAGGTGGTTAATCCCATTTATGAGGACTCTGTCCTCATAGCCTAATGACCCCCTAAAGGCCCCACCTCTTAACACTATTATATTGGATCTTTGGCTCCCAAATATGAATTTCTGGAGGGGGCACATCCATTCACGGCATAGCAACTGCTTTACAGTTTCAAAGACTGCAATGTTGCAAAGCATTGTCTTGGATAAAGATCTCATTTGATCGTCACCACAACAAGATGAGGTAAGTGCAATGGGAAAGAGATCACATGCCCAATGAGGAAACTGGTTTGAAATTTTTTTTAAGTGACTCCATGGGACTCCCTTGGCTGTTAAGTGTTCAAGGCAGTGGTCAAGCCCGGAATTTCTGTTTCTAGATATAGTGTTCTTTCTGAAGCAAATGTCAAGACATGCTATATACCCACTTTCACCTGCTCTTGACCTGGATTTCCAAGGGGTCAATAGTTTTCTCCATATCCTATCTCATTTCCTAGCCAGTATCCACCTTCTCCATCCAAAAGTCACTCAATGTTTTTTTTTTTTTTTCTAGCACAGAAAATAACATTAAAGAAAATATGAGAATGGAAAAGAGAAGGATGTTAATGGTACCATATTGACAAAATTCCATCAAGGGTACAATTGCTTTCATTCTTGACAAATCTCTTCACAATGATTGCCATACTATATGATCAAGCAGGGATCATTATTATTAGGATTGCCATTTTGCAGTTGTGAAAACCAAAATTCAGAGGGCCTCATCCAGTGATGTGTATCTTAAAGTTCAAGAGCCAAATCTCAAACCCTTGCTCTGTCTCTTCCTCTCTGTCATAGACAGAGTGCTGGCTTAACATTCAAGAGGCTCTTTGGTTTCAGTCCTTCCACTAACTAGCCACATGATCCTGGTTGAGCTTTATAAGCCCAGGGCTTCCTTTCCTTTCACTGTCACCCGAGGAACTTGGGCTGTGTGATCTCGGAAACATCCTCTCAGTGGCTGGTAAAAAAGCAATCACAACAACTGGTCTTTGAAGATCAGTCAGAGGTGCCCTGGTTTTTCCCAACCCAAAAAATGAGGAGGCGTTCAACTTGAATACTATACTTTTAGAACAAATATTGTCCAGATTTTCACTGTACTCTTTCCCAATTATTATTTGGGGAGCAAGCCAACAGATAAAGGAGGGTACTTACTTTTGTTTGTGAAGTCGACAAGTCTCTTTTTTGAGCTCAATCAGGAGGACTGTGGGCCACAGTGTCACTGCACACAGGAGGCCTTACCCTCTCCCTCTCTCGCCACTGCTCAAAGCCTGGGAGGACGCTTTAGAAAGCAAATCAGGAAATTACTTATCAATCTGAAGCCCCAAAGAGTTATGAGTACTCCTCACTGCCAAAGGGAAGGGGATTTTGAGGAAAAACTCCACATCTGCGCACACTAGAATTCAAAGACTCCAGCTGTTGGAAGGTCTTGCGAGCAATGTAAGTAAACAGTCCTTTCTCTCAATGGCAGCAAATGTCTTCAGACCTTTTTTTCCCTTCTCGGAAAGAACTCCTTTGGCTCGTATTGGTGTTACTCGCTCTTTCTGTTCTTCTGTGATATTCGGAGGTGTTTACTGACTGGGGCTTAGTCAATAACACAGCTCCTCTGGGGGACAACGCTTCTGTTGAACAGAAGAGGGAAAGTGAAAGTTGTCAGAATCGGCTTTGCTTGGGAAGGGTTAGTTTTGAAAACCCTTTCTGCCAGTTAGGCTCCTTCATAGCTATAGATCTGTATTCAAGAGGAACGTGAGGCCAACACAGACATTTTCAGGAACAGGCAGACGTGGTTGTGTAGCCCTACCCTGCAAAACAAAATTGTCATCGAGTCCACTCCTGTACAATTCAAGTTTAAGGTGCTTTCTTCATTTCAATATACTATTGGATTTTAATGGAGGAAAAAGAAAGCATTAAAGCTAATATTGTTCTGTGGAGATTTCCTTGTAGTGGTATAAATCTTTTGCTCAATTTAGTTTCGGTTAAGGGTGTTGATTTATTTACTGTCTATTTTATTATTAAACAGATGTGCTCACCACTCAACTGGGCCGTGGGAGGATAATGCAATCATTGCCATATAGAGGCATAAATATCTAAATTGTGTTGGTAAAACTATGGGCTTGCATTAATAGCAATTATATAAAAGGATGGAATAATTTCATAAATTATGATGCACTGTACTAGGGTACTTCTTTTTTTACAGTATTTTAAATCAAATGGTGGTTAATGACTGAGATGTAATTAGGGAAATATGGCAAACATAAAGGAGATAGTTTTGCTGCAATTATCCTTTGTTCCATGATACCCTACAACTTCCCCAGGAACTTGAATGTCTGTTTCAGGGCCCTGCATCATGATCTCCGTGGCTGCCAGGAGCATGTGTCCAAGATCTCACACTCTGCCCCATTATCAGACTATGTATCACCCAACATGTTCTGGGTCATGATTTGAATGATAAGGCTCTGCACCCTCAGCCTAGGTTGTGTTCCCCGACTCCTTGGAAAGGTCCCCAATATCAAAAATAATTCACCTTAACTCTAGTTGACATCTGACTTCTTTCCTTCTCTTTGAGTATGTTTGGCTCACACTTCAACTTCCTGTGTTGTTAGGACTGGTTTCATTTCAAATATGTCAGTCATTGTCCTCACACACGTAAGGCACTTCCAAGAAGCAACAGGCTCTAGGTGGAAAGGGACTTTAGTTATTGGAAATGTATAGTAGCTCATTTCCCATAGAGCCCTTCATCAAGTAATTCATTTGTACATTAAGTCTGAGGTGATCTCTAACCTTTCACCTTTACAGAAATAGATATTATGCACCTAATGTGCTGAAAACAATAAAAATCAAATGTAACACAATGCTACCCTTCTAGTATAAACATGCCTGCAGTTTTTATGCAGCCCAAGTGCATGTTTATGTTCACGGACAACAGCTAAGTAAGGTTGGATGCTAACTGAGATGTGTGACACACTATAACACTAAATGGAGAAATACAAGTTTGGATTGTAAAAGAAAGCTATTCAAATACTGATAAATATTTACTGAGCATTTGTGTGTGCTGGGTCCTTCCTAAGCATGTCTCACATGCTCTGGGAGAAAGCTCACTGGTAAGGGGTAGAGGCCCTGAAACCAGAGGACCTGGGCACAGAAACCAGGTTGACTTTTCTGTGATTCTTGGTTGATTACTTAACTCCTCTGTGCCTAGTTTCCTTACAATAAAATAGAGCTCATAACAGCAGGGTTCATGTAAATATTGAGAGTTAAAATAGGTAAGGTAGTGTTTTTGTCTCTTTCAAATATGAAAAACCAAGGTTAGTCAGGTTAACCTGCCCCTGGCCACACAGTTAATGATGATGGGCAGAGCTGGAATTCAGAAGTAAATGACCTGTTTTCACCATAATGAAGAAAGTCCACATTTTAAATCCCTGCCTCCTTCCCTTTTGTTACTGGATTCTTTCATATGCATTCTTTTATAAACGTTATTGACCATAACAAAAACAAAACAAAACTGAAGCTCAAAGACATGAACTAACTCACCCAAAGTCACACACCTAGAAATTAACAAGGCTGGGTCCAAATACAGGTTTTCAAATTCCAAATCCTGTACTCTTTTCACAACACCATGTTTTTTCGTTTGGTTTTTTTTTTTTTTTTTTTCTCCTTCTCTTACCAACCTGTAAATAAATGGGTCAGGCCTTCCTTTTAGAGAAGTGAAATAACTAATAATGCTAATTGTCACCATCAATTAGGCCCTAACTCTGGGCATGGCACAGAATCTCATTAACTAAAGTTGGTACCTATACCCCCTTGTTAATAAATTCTCCAGATGATTCTGGTATGCATCAGAGTTAGACATTCACTACCCTCAGTCAGTCCTGGGAAAAAATAAGTTTGTCGTATCCAATATGGCCTTCCTCTGAACAAGATGAAAATTTCTACTAAGGACAAGAGATTTGGCATTTTCCTTTACTCACATTTGTGGATTACCCTGTGGTCAGAAACAACACCATTTTAGGGTTATGTATTATCTTGCTACTAGCCCCATGCTTTCTTCATCTTTTGGCCTATGTCACCTTCTAAACCCTGTGACCATCTGAACTTTTTGTCATCAGTTGCTTTGATTGCCTCAGGCGTCAATGACCAGCAAATCAGTAGATTTCTTTCTCTTGTAGGCTTTTCGTGACAAATTTGTGCACTCAAAGGAATTCATTAGCAAATTAGAATAAAGCTATAATATCTATAACATAAGAAACTTACTCAACAAGCTTTATACAGAGTAGTCAGCAAATAGAGTATTTACTGTGCTGAATATGATATATTCAGGTTGATTTCTCTGCAGACTTCTGTAGCCAAGGTAGATACAAGCCAACAGGGGATGCCAAACACATACTTAAGAGTAGTGGGAAATTTAGATGCCTGGGAGAAGTCATGAAGGGCATGGTGGGTCAGGAACACTTAAACACTGGAAATCAATTTCTGTGGTGACAAATGTCAGGATTTGAAGCAAAATATCCCTGACTTTCATTTCTAGCTTCACTCCATTCTAACTGCAAGACTCGAAGCACATCACTTGCCTTTTAAGCTCATGTCACAGACAGAAACAACTTAGCATTAGCACTTAGCATAATAAGTGTGAAACAAACAGAAGTTCCCTTTCTCATTAGCTCTGTTCCATTCAATCTACAAATATGTATTGAAGACCTACTGTGTGCCAGGCATTATTCTAGATATAACAGTGAACAACAGCCAGAGTGCCTGCCTTTGTGTAGCTTAGGCTTTAGAGGAGACAAACAACAGTTTCATAAAGCAGAATGTAACTTCAGAAACTGAGAAGTGCTATGAAGAAAATAAAACAGGATAATGATTCAGTGACTAGCAGCTGCCAGAATTGGCTACTTCTTTGGCTAAGGTGGTCACATACCATCGGGGAAGTGACATTTAGCACAGACTTGAATCAGAAGACACAATGACACAAAGCCATGATTAAACCACTGGCTAACCATGTGACCCTAGACGAGTCTCTGAAGTTCTTCTAGCCCTGCTTCGTTGCCTACAAACTGCACAGCAGGAGTAAATCTATGGGGATTCTCTCAACCCTGAAACTCTATTTTGAAATTTTCTTTAGTATCCTATGCCATGAGCAACCGTATGAAAAGAAGAAAGGAAAAAAAAAAATCTGAATCAAACTATACTACAGTAGCTGTTTCATTCTCTTATACCATTTTCTGGGCTTTTTCAAAATGTTCTTTTTCATTGAAGATAAATTAGTAGGTTCTTAGTGAATAAAGTTTAATTCATGATTTTTTTAAAAAAAAAAAAGCTTGAATCATCACAATTCCTAGGGATTACATTGTTGGAGAAGATGAGAACCACCACCTAGCAGACTTTTAAGGATGAACTGTGCGGCTTCACAATTACTTCATGTGTGGCTTCGAGTCTGAGATTGGACATATGTCAGTGGAGCCAACATGCAAAGCTGCCAGAAGCCAGCCGGTCCAACACTCCATTAGCCAAGAGTCATGTCACAGTTTTTAAAAACAGCCCATGGTCTGAAATGTTTCCTCTCTTTTTTTTTTTGAATTGAAGTCTCACTCTGCTGCCCAGACTGGAGTGCAGTGGCCGCTCCCGGCCACCACAGCCTCAACCTGCTGGGCTCCGGCGATCCTTCCGCCTCAGCTTTCCAAGTAGTTGGAACTACAGGCGTGCACTACCACGCCCGGCTAATTTTTTGATTTCTATCGTAGAGATGAGGTCTCGCCAAGTTGCCCAGGTGGGTCTTGAACCTGCGGGCTCAGGCCATCCACTCACTTCAGCCTCCCAAGGCGTGGGATTATAGGCTGAGCCACCGAGCCCGGCTGAGTTATAACTTTTAAATATTTAAGCATATGGGCTTGTGTCTATATTCTTATCCTGGATCCTACAGACAATTGGAGTGGACCTGCCTGTACGCCCTTCCTTTCCCAATGGGCGACATCTCTGACCCCTGAGACTAAACCAGACTTTTTTTTGATTTATTGTAGAGATGAGGTCTCGCCAAGTTGCTCAGGCGGGTCTCGAACCCGTGGGCTCAGGCAATCCACTCACCTCAGCCTCCCAAGGTGCGGGATTACAGGCTGAGTCACTGAGCCTTGACGACTTGCACCTTAGGAGTAAACTTTGCTTTTTAATGAGCCAAATAACTGTGGCCAAATCCTTGGCTGTAATGATCCAGATGATTGTCTGATTATGCCATTTTGTCTGTGTCACCATAGTGTAAACCTCAATTATAAATCTGCAACCTAGAAGGAGAATTTTGTGTGTATGGCAACATAAAATGTCTTTGATTTTCAAGTGCTAATTTTTTTTGCTTACTTTATAAAAAATACGATCTCCCCAAATTGCCACTTTTAAAAAATTTGCTTTGAAAACATGTTCCCAAGTTAAAATTTGAAAACTGAAAAGCAAGAGCAAAGAGGATGGGATGAGGAAATGTGAGTTAATTAGCCAGTAGTAGAGAAAGTTTGGGAACAATTCCGTGATGCTCCTGAGGCTCTAATGTAATTTCAGCCAGAGAATGGTAATGAGTTGCCGTCCAGTCAACAGAGAAGGGGGAAAAGGAACTGATTTAAACACTTTTATGGAAAATAATACCCAGCATTTTACATACCACAACTCTAGGGATTGTAGTATAGCTATTACTCTGCTTATTTTACAGATAAGAAACCGAGGCTCTGTGGAGTTAAGTAACAAGGAAGTTCACCAACTAGCAAGTGGCAAAACTACAGCTCAACCCAGGACTGCTAAACTCCACAACCCACTCACTTCCTGCTCTACCTCTCTGCCTTAGAAAAATAAAGGGCTTTAAAAAATACAATACACGTTCTATTTAAGTAAAGAAGAATTTACTGTGGGTTTTTCAATGTTGAAATGGCCTCCTTAGGGAAGAGGCTAAGGAATTGTCTTCTTTGGAGGTCTATTAGAACCAGACTGGCTGACATATATGTCTGGTATGACTTCAGTGTGGCCCCTCTCCAAGGTGACAAGTCAGACAAAATGATTCCTCAACCTCCCTTCTAGACCCTCCAATCAAATGCCAAGACTACATCCATGTAAGGCACAGTGGTGGGGACATGTCGAGTCTAGCCATCCTGTTCTCCTTCCCCTGCCCCAGGCCAATTGCTTTGGCTGAAGTGATGTCCAGACTCTCTGGAAGGTCCGCAGTTACTTGGATCACAGCTATGTGGGCCATTTTCCCACACCCGGGGAGGAGACTCAACTCTGTTCCAATCTGTGCCCAACAAAATGAACACCATTCCAATGCATCCATTGTCTAAATCGATGACTGTAATTTCAGTGGTTGGAAACCAGAAATCTGGACAAAAACTGGCATGAAAATGGCATCCTGTTTAAAAAAAATAGGAATGTCTTTTAAAATTCTGGCTATTCTGCATGTCAGTTAGGATTGCATTTGTCCATTAATATCAGAAAACTCAGTTCCTTTAACATGCAAGGAGTTAACTTTTTTCCCACACAATAAGCCCAGAAGTAGATGGTCCAGGGATTGTGTAGCTATCTAAGAATGCCATGAGGAAATCTGTGTCCTTCCATATTCCTGCTCCACTAATATTAGCATGGAATTTCATTTCTAAAATGGTGATATTGCTGTTGAATCTCCAGGTGCAACTTATTGGCCAAACTGCGTATGTAGCATGGCTACCTTTAGCTGAAGGGATTCTGGAAGTCTGTGTATTCTGCTTTTTGTCCTTAGTATAGAAGAAGACAAGGAACCAGGCAAAGTGGTTCTTGACTAATGCCAGCACTTTGGAAGATTGAAGAGGGAGGCTTTCTTGAGCCCAGGAGCTTGAGACCAGCCTAGGCAACATAGTGAGACTTCAAGACCTCATCTCTACAAAACATTAAAAAAATAAGGCAGGGGTAGTGGTTTGTGCCTACAGTCCCGGCTATTCGGGAGGCTGAGGCAGAAAGATCTCCTGAGCCCAGGAGTTCAAGGCAGTGGCGAACGGTAATCATGCCACTGCACTCCAGCCTGAGAGAGACTCCAGCTCAAAAAAGAAAGGAAGGGAGGGAAGGAAAGGAGGGGGAATAGAGAGAGAAGGAAAGAAAGTAAGAAAGAAGGAGGCAGGGAGAAGTGAATTGTGATGAGTTTTGAGTGAGTCAACTAACAATATCTGTCAAAATATGCCATTAGTTCCTATTTCTGAAAACAATAAATTTGGAATTTGATACATAAATAGGCTATATTACATACACATTTACTAGTTGCATCTATTTTAATATTTGACAATTACGGTGGAGATGAAAATATGTTGTGTTTTGTTTTTTTGAGTTGGAGTCTCACTCCGTTGCCCAGGCTGGAGTACAGTGGCATGCTCACAGCCACCCCAGCGTCTACCTGCTGGGCTCTGGTGATCCTCCCACCTTAGCCTTCCAAGTAGCCAGAACTATAGACACATACGTACTACCACAACTGACTGATTTTTTTATTTATTGTAGAGATGAGGTCCTACCATGTTGCCCAGGCTCGTCTCAAACCGAGGCTCAGGCAATCCTCTCGCCTCGGCCTCCAAAAGTGCTGGGATTACAGGCTTGAGCCACAGCGCCTGGCCGAAAATATGTTCTTAAAAAGTGATAAGCAGGCTGGGCTCGATGGCTCAGCCTGTAGTTCCAGCTACTTGGAAGGTTGAGGCGGAGGGATGGCCTGAGCCCAGCAGGTCAATGCTAAAGTGGCTGTGAGTATGACACTGCACTGTAGCTTCGGTGACAGAGTGAGACTCCAACTCAAATTAAAAAATAAAATAAAATAGAGGCAGTAATTGGAACCCATAGGATTTTCTTATGAGTAAATAAAATATACAAATTTGTAATATACCTATAGAGTCTAGCACACAATAGATGTTCAGGAAATGGTAGTTCTCTTATCCCTTGCTTCCAACCTTTTATTCAGCAAGCTCACAAACCTTCATGAAGCCCAACTCAGGCAGAGTTGACAGTTGAAAAATCAACTCTTTGATTGCAAGAAAGTAGAAATTAGAGCAAATCTACTGAAGGGTAAGGAGCCTTTCTCTATCAGCACACACCAAGATGCTTTCATGTGGAGCTTCATCACATTATCTTAGCAAACCAGACAAAAATGTCTAAGCGGTTTTGTTTTCCAAGCAGCCTCGTATGCTTCAAAGTGCCATCTGTTTGTAACTTGTTACAAAACCAAGTCAACAGAGTCATTTGGTGACATTTTAAAAAGTGACTTCAGTGTTTGTTACCGAGGGATATAATTCCTAGAATTTGTGCAATTTGTTCTGTGTTGCTGTGATGTGAAGTAAAGCCTTCACAGAGGCTCTCAGCTGTTTCAATACATTATTCTCATCTTAACCTGTGAAGCCAGGTCTCAAATTGGGTTTCTTTCCATTTTAATTATCTCCCCATGTCGCTGCAACCTTTCCAGTTAAAGATGGATATGGAAAGCTTGTCACCTCATAGTCACTACTGCAAAATTAAAAAGAGGAAAAACAAACAAAAAGGAGCCCACAGATTTGCATAGTCGAAATCCATTCATTAGCCAAAAATCTCATTTCTGCAATGTGATAAAGTGGAAAAAAATTCTAGGACACAATTCAAATCCATAGGTTCTCACACGTGTATGAATTCCGTGACTTTTAGCAAGCTACCATTTAATCCAATTCTTTATTTTCTTACTTAGAGAGAGGAATGAACATGTCCATCCCACCCATCTCACCTGGTGGATATAAAGATTTTTGACATAATGTACTAGAAGCCCCATATAAAACAATGGACAATACACTCAAGCTTATTTTGGTATTTCTCATCTATTGCAGATAGTTTGTATCACACTGTTGTACAAAATGAATCCCATATGCTTCTCAAGCTCCCAACTGATTTGTCTCCTGATTTTTGCAGCAAGACTTCCTTTCTTTCTTTCTTTCTTTTTTTTTTTTTTGAGTTGGAGTCTCACTCTATTGCCCAGGCTGGAGTGCAGTGGCACACTCACGGCCACCCTACCAATGACCTGCTGGGCTCCCATGATCCTTCCTCCTCAGTCTTCCAAGTAGCCACAATTACAGGTGTGCGTTACCATGCCCAGCTAACTTATTTATTTATTTGTTTGTTTATTTATTTATTTATTTATTTATTTATTTATTTATTGTAGAGACGAGAGCTCACCAAGTTCGCCAAGCTGGTCTCGAACCCGCAGCCTCAGGCAATCCACTCACCTCAGCCTCCCAAAGTGCTGGGATGACAGGCTGAGCTACCAAGCCTGGCCTGCAGCCAGGCTTTCTCACAACAATCCACTGCTCTTGCTTCCCTGTCTACCTTCCATATCCTTAGTCTGGCCTTAGCCGATTCTGCTTGATTCCAGATGTTCAGACTAAGTACCCAGCTGTCCACAGGGTGATCATCTTTTCCTGGTCCTAATGCAGCCAAAGTCATCAGATGGTATTGAACAAATATTTACCAGAGCTTACTAAATCAAGGCGACCAAAACAGGCAAAAAATCCTTGCCTTTTATTCCTCTGGTCTCACAAGCCTGGTCATACTGATGAGAGCACCCGAATGTTAACTCCAGGGTCGTGTTCCTTCTCTCACGGAATAACTTCCCCCAAGTGTTTCTTGATGATTCTATGTTGTGCTCACATGTGCTCATGAACTCCAAGGCGACAGTCACTATGCAAATGATGGTCCAAGTCATAGTCCACTATGCAAATCATGGTTTCTAATGGTGTTCATCTTGACAATGGTAATGTTTGTGTGAAGGGCACAATCCTTTGTCTTTCCCAAATCTTTGTGTAGCCAGGATGTTGGAAGCAGAGTAGAGAGAAAGCCACTTTCTGTTGAGTCACTGTAGATGTGCTTGTACCCAGAGACTTAAGCCTGGTTTTTTGTTGTTGTTGTTTTGTTGTTGTTTTGTTTTGTTTTACTGGAAATATCCTCCTGAAAAGTTTTACCTGGAAACATTCCTTTCAGTGTCTATTATTAGCCACTTTCTCCATAAAGCCTCAAAACTATTCAGTGGGCACAGAACAGAAGTCAGACATATGTCCGTATATATCCCCTCCCTACTCAGGATCTTGTGTATAATCACCACTCACACCTCTCACTCTTAGTGGTCAATCACCAACTTCTAGTCGTCAGCTGAAACACTCTAGAAACCAATAAAATTGGGGGAATCTGTCTAAATATTTGCTCCTTCAAATTGGTATTGTTTGGAAATAGTCATTACCATCTACTCCCAATCACAGAAACACCAGGCACAGCAGAATGCTTTCTGTGGCAGACTCTGGAACATCCTTGCAAAGAGCTGATTTGCTTTTTTCATCCCTTACCAGTCCTGCAAAATGTCTTTAACCTGCCAGGTCTAATTCCCTTGAAACAACAGAGATGCATGGTGGTTAGGGGTCGGTATGGGAGCCAAGTCAAGGTAATTTCAGAATGGAAGAGAAGTGAATATTTGTATGTATTGAAAGTAACCAACCTGGGGTAGAAACTGAAGACATCAGAGAATGAGAGAAGGTGGTTGGGCCAGGTAAGCTTGGAGAGGTAAGTAGAATAGGTTGAAACAACCATTCAAGTGAAGGACTTGGTCTTGAAGAAGCCTGGGTCCTAACTCAGAGACGTGTCCATGGAGACAGATGAGAAGGAAGTGAAGATGGTTAGAAATCTGAATAAAGTAGGAAGAGTAGGGAAATTGAGGAGACTGTGATGATATTCCTTTTTTCCCTAGGAGGCTGAAACTAGGATCATTGCTTACGATAAGGATAGTGAGCTGATTAAATGGGTGATGAGAGTATCCATCTCGTACTTGGCATGGAGAAATCACACCTGGAATCCCAGCACTCTGAGAGGCTGAGGTGGGAGAATCACTTGAGGCTAAGAGTTCAAGACCAGCCTGGGCAACATAATAAAACCTTTTCTCTACAAAAAATTAGAAAAAAAAATAGCTGGGTGTGGTGGTATGCGCCTGTAGTCCCAGCTATTCAGGAGGCTAAGGCAGAAGGATTGCCTGAGGTCAGGAGGTCGAGGCTGTGGTGAGTTGTAATTGTGCCACTGCACTCCAGCCTGGGTGACAGAGTAAGATTCCAACTTAATATATATATATATGGCTGGACTTGGTGGCTCAGCCTGTAATCCCGCGCTTTGGGAGGCCGAGGTGAGTGGATTGCCTGAGCCTGCGGGTTCGAGACCCACCTGGGCAACTTGGCGAGACCTCATCTCTACAATAAATAAAAAAAATTAGCCAGGCGTGGTAGCGCGCGCCTGTATTTCTGGCTACTTGGAAGGCTGAGGCGGAAGGATCGCTGGAGCCCAGCAAGTCAAGGCTTCGGTGACCGGGAGCGGCCACTGCACTCCAGTCTGGGCGACTGAGTGAGACTCCAATAAAAAAAAAAATATATATATATATATATATATAAAATTATATTCACTTCTCTCTTCCTTGACAGATTGAAATTATAACAAATATCTATTTATAGAAGACCTCACATGAAAATAACTCATGACTCTACCCACATATTTTTGCCTTTTAAGTGAAACACATGGACCTTCTGGAAACTTTTAGTTTAAACCCTAAACAATTATGACCTCTCTAAGCTCATCACGATCTTGAAAATAACTTGACTCAAGTGCACACTCTCCAAGAAACCCTCTGACCACACATAGTCTCTTTCTGTGATCCCTGAGCCTGGAGAATGTTCTGAACCCTTGCCAGCAAAGAGGTGTGTGCAGGAAGAAAACTGAATTCTGGAGCTTTTGTGTTCAGTGTTATAAAAATGGTTTCAGACACATGACAGGGAGATAATCTAAAACATAGAACCTCTTTATATTTGGCCTTTGAAAATTTTTGTAAGCATAAACTTTGCTGGGCTAGATCATTTTCTTGCTTCCAAATGTTTCAGATTTTACCTGTCTTCCCCTGATGATACGAAATCTTAAGTGTTGACCTGGGGAGGCATCATACTCAGACTTGAGGGCAGCTGGCAGACAGACCACAACAGGTAGTGAATAATGGTCTCCAGGTGTGGAGGGCTCAGGGATTCTGCTTCACTTTGCCCTGTCTCCCCTCACCCACGCCACAGTGCAAATGGGAGGAGCAAAAAAGGCAGGCGAATGGGCCCAGGTTCCACCAGTGTCTCAGGACACACAAGAGGAGGATTCTTTTGTGAGAACAAGGGTTAGGAGCTTGGGATTTCTTGAACATGCGTTCATTTTCTCTCTCTCTCTCTCTCTCTCTCTCTCTCTCTCTCTCTTCCTTTCTTTCGAAAATATGTATTGATCTCTTTGGCTTGTCTCTTATGAATTCTACATCCACAAGAACAGCACAATAACAGACAGCCAACACTAAATACAAAGTACCTGGCACTATTGTAGGCATTGCAGGACAGAGCTGTGATCAAAACAAACTTCCTCCCTCCAGGGCCTTAGAATCCAGTCCAGGGGTGGACAAATGAAACACACATGTCAGGAGGACCATGACAAGGAAGTGCATAAGGGACAGTAAAACACAGGCACACTGCTTTAGACAAGTGGATCAGAGAAGGTTGGGAGCCCCAGAAAACCAACTTTTGAGCAGAGAGAATTGACTTGCATTAGCCCTGAGAGAAGAGGGTTCTCAGCTGAGGGGTAACAGGTGGGACAGAAGGCAGGATGGGCTGCGCTTGGCTTGTCCCAGGAACAGCAAGACTACAAGGGTGGCTGGAAATAACTGCATGAGGCAGAGACATGAGGCTGGAAGGATGTGGGAGTGAGGTCATCTAAGGTCTTGCAAGGACTTTGAGTTTTTTCCCGAGAGAAACAGGAAGCTCTTAAAGAGGTTTAAGCAGCAGAGTGACTGACAGGTCTGACTTAAATTCTGAAAGTCCACTCCGACTCTGCTTGCAAAATAGACTGTCAGGAGGCAAGGCGAGGTGGGTTATAGCATGTCTGCTCCAGTTCCCAGTCGGCTGGCCAGGCAAGTTCAACAATAGCAGGCTCATAAAACGGGCACACATCACGACTTTGACAACCACCTTCCTACAGTTTATATGTTACATTAGATGACTCTGTTTGAGAACAGACACATCACATCATAGCATGGTAATAAAAATGGAATTAATTTGACTAAAGACAGTTCCATTCGTAGCATTTTATTTCACCAGCCAGAAAAGCTCAAATACTAGACTGCTATATTCAAAACAAGACCTGAAAGCCCAAACAAAGCAAAATAAAACAAAAACCTGTCTATCTGCCTTCCTCTGCCTTGGACCTGCTCTCCTGACAACCAGTGTTATCCCCCAGAGAGCAAAGAGGACATCCATGTCCAGCCTGGCTCCCTAGAGCTCTGCGGTCCTAGTCAGGAGTCTGTGGCCATAACTCCAGATGTCATAGGATGTCCTTTTGTCTTGCTATGTCTCTTGTGCATGAGACTTTTAGGAAGGTTATATGGAGGTGACTACTTCAGAAACTAGCTAATTGAGGACTTAATTGTGAGAGGTCTTGAGTCTCAATCAAATATTGTTTACCAATATTTGTAACATTAATTTAATTATTTCATCCAGCAAATACATTTTTTGTGTGTTTTTGTTTTGTTTCTGTTTTAGAGACAGTCACTCTGTTGTCCAGGCTGGAGTGCAGTGGTGCAAACACAGCTCACTGCAGCCTCGACCTCATAGGCTCAGGCGATTTTTCCACTTCAGCCTCCCAAGTAGCTGGTACTACAGGTGTGTGCTACCATGCTTGGCTAGTTTTTTTTGTAAAGACAGGGTCTCGCTACATTGCTCAGGCTAGTCTCGAACTCTTGGCTTCAAACAATCCTCTCGCCTTGGCCTCCCAAAGTGTCAGGATTACAGGCTGAGCCTCAGTGCCCAGCCAAATGCATGTTCTTAATATACACCAGATACTGTTCTAGACACGAGCTCAGCAACAAAAAGCACAGACAAAAATACCTGCCATTGTGGAGTTACATTTTATAGGGAAAGGCAGACAATACAAAAAGAAAAAAGAAAAATACATGGTGTGTTAGATAATGATATAATGCAATGGAGAAAATAAAGACAGGAAAGGGTATAGAATGGTTTGCAATTTTACAATGAGTGGTCAGGAGCGGCTTCACTGGGAAAGTGAAATTAGATCACAGACTTGAAGGAGGTGGCAAGGCAGGATGATGATGTACATTGGTGTAGATATATACACAGACACACACACCTTAAGGAGCCACTTTCTAGGTAGGAAGAAAAGTGTGTGCCAATGTCCCATGGCAGAAACATGCCAAACATGCTTGAGAAGCAACACAGAGACAGTGTGGTCAGAGTCAAACAATCAGAGAAGAGAGAGTGGAGAATAAGGTAACCTATGGGGACAGGGGCCAGCCACAGAAGGCCCCCCGGCTCATTCTAAGCCTTTGTCCTTTACCTGGAGTGAAAAGGGAAATCAACAGCAGGCCCTAACAGAATTAGCTGTGTTTGCCGAATGGTTTCACCAAGAGCAGGAGCAGAAGGACCTGATGGAGATCGTTGCAATCATTCGGGCAGAAGGCAATGTGGAAAGGGACAACGGTGGCCACACAAGAGATAGTGAGAAATGGTGAGACCCTGGAAATGATGTTTAAGAAGAACCAGAGGGATTTGCTCATGGAGAATTTGCTGGAAGGAAGAGAACCATGAGGACTCTACGGTATGGAGCGTGAGCATCTGAACACATTTGCTACTGACTACTAAGATGAGGAGATGTGTGGGCTTCAGGATGAGAGACAGCAGGAGCAGGTGTTGGGTGTGCTAGGTTCACGGTGCTGGGTAGACACTCATGCAGGTGTCTAGCAGGTGGTCGAATGTCGAGTCTGGCATTCAGGAGAGAGGTCTGGGCTAGAAGTAGACATCTCAAGCCATGTGATTCAGTGAGATCCCAAGGGAGAGTGCAGAAGACAGAGAAGCGAAGGCATCCAAGGATGGAGCCTGGGCTCCCCACATATAACAGATGAGGAAAAGAAAGAGGATCTGGGAATGAGGACAATGAAGGGGACTGAGGGCGAGAGCAACACAGAAGGACAGTGGTACTTCAAGGACAAGAGAAGAGAGCGGGAGGAGCAGGAGTGGAAGCCTGGTGGGGTAGGTTTCTAAGAGAAGCGGAAGAGTGGAAGTGTCGGCACTGGGTAGAGATCATTCATTCAAGGAGTTTTGTATACAAACAGGAGCAGCTAAACAAAGCAGTGTCTGAAAGGAGAAGTGGAACGCTATATTAACACATATGCTCTCTATAGGGATCTATATCACTGCATGGTGTAATTCCCTTTATTTAGTATTCTACTACTATATACGTATCTCTATTACTACATGCATAATTTACTTTCTATATTTAATTATATACTTTCTATCTATTTACTTTCCATTATTTAATTATAATTATAGATGATAGATGATAGGTAGAGAGATAGATAGTTAATCCTTTAGAGAGAAAGAAACGTAGGCAGGACACAGAGGAGAACTGCCAGAGTGAAGTCATGGAGTACGTGAGGGAGGACAAATGGGGGCACAGGTGGAAGACTGGCCTTGGATGAGAGGCACTAGCCACTCCCTCTTAGTGAAGAGGAAAGACAGAGCAAGCAGCATGGTGCAATATAAAAGGGGGCGTCTTTGTGGTGGCAGGGGCCTGCGTGTCTTCTAATTACTTCTCTCTTCCCATCAAAATGGGAAATAAGGTCCTTCACTGAGCACAACCCTGGGAGAGAGGCGTTCGAAGTTGAAAGATAGAGAAGAAGGTATGAAATAGTTATAAGGGAGAGTGGGTTCCGATGAAATATGAAAGTGTCGTGCCCTCGATAGACAGCATTAACTAAGGGCTCCTTTGAGGAGAACGGCTGAGAGGCAGAGCAGTGAGCGTGGTTGTGTGTTTGCCTCCAGTGCGTCCAGCTGAAGTGGTGGATTCTCTCAATGAAGTACAGCCGAGCAAAAGAGGGGTCAGGGAGTCGAGGACGTGCTCCTGAGAGCATAGACTCTAAGCAGGGTAAGGGAGGAGGTGAAGACTTAGGAGGTATAGACTAAAGGTGTCGCGTCCAAGTGAAGCCAAAGGGCTAGAGCTGTGGGATCTGGGGCACGAGTGAATGGGTTAGACAGGAAGCGGCAGCAGGACACTGGCAAGCCTGAGCAGGACACTGGCAAGCCTAAATGTATGAAGGCACTGTAGTCCCTGGTCATGACAAGGTCAATGATGTGATCCTGTGAGTGGGAGGCTGTCATGGGGTTGAAGACAAGATCACCAGAAGAAAAAACTGTCAAGAGTTGTGAGACCAGGGGATGTTATGATTCTTGTAAGCAGAAACTGAAATCACTGAGAACTATGACCATGATGTCGGGGACAGCACCAGGAAGAACTGAAATGTCCAAGAAATAAGGAGAGTGGCATAGATTAGTAGATGACTTAATCCTGGAGGACTGGTGAGTGGTATGGATGGATGGCATGAGATTCAACTTGGGGGGACAGTCTAGAAAGGGCAAAGAGAAGTTAGGAGGTCACTTACTTCACCTCCAGGTTTAGTGGAATGAAGAGTGAGATGCAGAAGAGTGAGATGTAGAAGATAGCTAACACCTGGGATGGCTGCAGGGGAGGAGGTGTCCTCAGGGGAGAGCCAGGCTTCTGTCAGAACAAAAAGGTAAAGGACATTCAGAGGGAAGGTGAGGATCCAGGGGACTTTGCTGGTGAGTGGCCTTGAGTTTGGGAGCACTGGGGAAGGAATTCCAGAGCCAAGAATGGGTGGAAAAGGGGTCAGGAAAGTGACCATAGGAGATAACAGCCCACTGAGCAATGGCCAGGGGAGACTTAAAGGATGTGAACTGGGAAAATGGGTGTGATGAGCCCCCCAACTAATGATCTCAAGGCAGGATGTGCTGATGAGGCTCTAAGTGGAAGGGAGGAGTGATACGGGATCTGCACAAACCATGACTTCTCTTCCCTCTTGTTCATTGGAGGTAGAGAAATGAGGAGTCTTATCTGGAGCACACAGAAATCTCTAGGGTGTTTTCTTGCTGACTTAGGGATTTTCATAAACTACCTTGAGAGGCACTTTGTATTTTTATTTTTATTTCCATATATTCCCTAAAATCCCATGGCTGAAAGCTCTGCTTATGAGTTGGGAGGAGCCCATAAATACGACAAGGAGAGAAGTGTGATGAGCTGCCTTTCATTTCAAAAAGATTAGATCTTCATAATTAAGTGACAGTGATTCTTAGTAAAGAATTTAAATAACAGTACTAAAAATAAAAGAGGTGCATTGGTAATACTAGATCATAAAATGTGAGAAGGTTGCAGGAGCAGAAAGTGAGGCTGAGGTGGTTAGTAGGGCAGGTCAGGGAGAACTGTGCACCACACTAGAGTCATTAGTCTTTGTGATGTGGAAGAGGTCCTTTGGTACAATGAAGGTCACAGACTCTCTTCCACTCCCATATAACCCTGTGCAACCATTCTGCCTACAATTTCAGGGAGGTTAGGGATTTGTCCATTGGATACAACACTGTTCGACCAGAGAAACAGACCAGCAGGAGACACATATTAAGAGATTTATCACAAGGATTTGGATTATGCAAATGTGGGGCTGGCTTGAAGTCTGAAATCCACAGGGGAGGCCTCCAGGAAACATAGGCTGGAACTCTCAGGCAGGAGCTAATGCTGCAGTCCACAGGCAATCCACAGTTCTGCTCTTAAATCCTTTCAAATGATTGAATTCATTCATCTAGGTTATCTAGAAAAACTTCACTTACTGTCAGCAGACTATAGAATTTACTCACATCTGCAAAATATCTTCACAGAAAAACCTAGATGACTGATTGTTGAATAACCGGGGATGGAAACCTAGGCAAATTAATGCATAAAACTGACCACAACATTAGTGTATTCCCTACAGTCTATAGGTCCCTGGCTGGAAACTCTTTTTGTGAGCAGGGAAGAGCCCATGAAGCATTATAGGGAGAGAAGTGAGATGGTTCACCTTGCATTTCAGAAAGATCAGATCTTCATGATTAAGTGGTAAGAATTCTTAGTAAAGAATTTGAACAAACAGTACTAAAAATAAAATATGACTTTCTCCAGTGCAAATCTATGTGAATTACAGTTGGCTTTAGTGGAAAATAAAGCCAGTTGGGAAAAACCCCAAAGAAGCTATTCCAAACTTCTCTGAACACTCAAGAAAGGAATTCTGTGTCCAGTATTCAAGGCTTTTTAAGTAATAGATCAAAATTCCCTACAAGTATCCAATCTTCCATTTAATTCATGGTTTATGAATTGACAAGCATTTATGAGCACCTAATCAATACCCTGCTGTCTCATGATAATAGGAAAAAAAATTGTTAGCCACAGTTTTTGCCACCACCACTTGCCTCAAGAGACAATCTATTTGGGGACTTTATTTATAGCACTCTTTCGATTGAAAGTGATGAAAAAAACACCCAACTCAAAATGCCTAAAAGCAAAAAATGTGGAGGAGGGTGCTTCTGAATATATAAAACTAAAGTCTGGGGTAGATCTTCTGATTCGATTCTGTTGAATCCAGGTCCTCTAAGCATGCAGTCTAAACTCCATCTCTTAGTTCTACTCTGATGTGGCTTCACCATTGGTCAGGTCTCTCCCTGTGAGAGAGCGTGTCACCAGCAACCCCAGCCTACATCCTTGTAGCTCAGCAATCTCAGCAGAAAAGACTGCTGGACTCCCAAGATTGAGTCGACTCTCAGAGTTCAAACTTTTTGGACTCACTTAAGGCATTTGCCCTTCCATTGGTTGATTATTATTATCCGAACAATAGAACACCCTGGAGATGCTGGCATGTGGGTGGGGAGACCCTTCCCAAACCATCCGATTTGAGGGAAGAAGACAAAAAGATCCCTAAAGGAAAATCAAGAGGCTATTCCCGAAGAGGAAACGGGCTACTGGGTAAACAACAAAAGTCAGTGGCTTCTTTCAGGACGTCACAGCTCAAGCCCAAGCGAGCCATGCAAGTCAGGAGAGAGCTGAGAATTCTATTCGGCATCCTGAGATGCTCAGTTTCCCCATCTCTAAAGGGAAAGCAATAACAACAACACTTCTTATCACTTTTGTAGTTGTGTCTCACAGTTACGATATGCCTTAACAATCACATACAATTATGCTTTGCAAATAATAAGCATTAGATACAAGTAAGGTATGATGAACACCTTATTGATGAGGTGGGACTTCTGTTTGTCTTCTGAAATGGAAGCGGAACGAAAGCACGCAGAAAGAAGCGCCACTAGTTGGGCCGTTAACACCACAGGCAAAGAGACAGTTAATTCTGTTCTGTTAACACAGCCAATGTGGGTGAGTCTTCCTATACTGAGAGTTCCCATCTTGCAAGAATGAATTAAGGAAATAGGCCGGGCTCGGTGGCTCAGTCTGTAATCTCAGCACTTTGGGAGGCCGAGGTGAGTGAATTGCCTGAGCCCGCGGGTTCGAGACCTGCCTGGGCAACTTGGTGAAACCTCATCTCTACAATAAATTAAAAAAATCAGCCAGGCATGGTAGCGCATGCCTGTAATTCCAGCTACTGGGAAGGCTGAGCCGGAAGGATCGCCAGAGCCCAGCAGGTCGAGGCTGCAGTGACCGGGAGCGGCCACTGCACTCCAGTCTGGGCGACAGAGTGAGACTCCAACTCAAAAAAAAAAAAAGAAAAAGAAAATAGCAGTGAGAGTTATAGACTTGTTCCTACCAACTGTGTGACTTCTGGCAAGTTATTTGACCCTGCTTGTCTCTATTTCCTCATTTGTAAAGTGGGATAATAATGGTACATGCCTTATAGGATTATTGTGAGAATTCGAAGTGTTAATACAGGTTGAGCATCCCTGATCCAAAAATCCAAAATCTGAAATACTCCACAAACCAAAACTTTTTGAGCAGCAACATAATGCCACCAGTGGAAAATTTCACATCTGACCTCCTGTGACAGTTCACAGTCACAACTTTGTTTCATGCACCCAATTATGAAAATGCCGTATAAAATTACCTTCAGGCTATGTATGTAAGGAATATATGAAGCATTAATGAATTTCATGTTTAGACTTGAATCCCATCCCCAAGACATCTTATTATGTATAGGTGAATATTACCAGATCCAAAGCCATCTGAAATCTGAACCACTTCTCCCAAGCATTTTGGACAAGGGATACTTCAACTTGTAGAGGCAAAGCACTGGACATATTCTAAGTGTTCGGTGAATGTTAACTATTGTTATTGATCCTCAAAACCATCTGGAGTGGTCAGTATTCCTATTCCCAGGCTCTATGATTTAAAAAACTGATACATAACAGAATTGAGGCAACAAGATGAGATTCGAACCCGAGTCCCAAACTCATGTTCTTTCCGTGGTCACTGCAATGTTGGTCTCAAGATACAGGCAGGCAGGCAGGAAGGAGGGGGAGGGGAGAGGAGAGGGATGAAGGAAGGAGGGAACATGCTCATGAGTATCCAGGTCCTTAGCCTAGACTTACTTTCAGCAGGAGTTAGCCAGGTGTTCTAAAACATCCCTTCAGCCATGGATTGATTGATATTAATTTGAATGGATTTGCTAGAGAACATTTTAACGAGTACCAAAAAAAACCCTGAACATTTGAGGGAAGTGCCACAGACACCAAGATGAATTTAAATGGTCTTCTATCAGAATCCCTAAACCCTCTGCTCCTCCAGATTTTGAAAAAAGAGACTCTGTTTCTCTCCAGGAGGTTGAGACTCCACATTCATAGGACCCAAGGTCCGTATCTGTGTACGTCTGGGAGGTGCCTACTTACGTCACCTCCTTTGCTCCCACCACAGCCCCCTGAGTGGATATGGCCTCGCCTCAGCCCCATGGTGCAGACAGATGGAGTGTGAATTGCCAGGGTGTGATCCAAACCTCACACCCCAAGCCCAGCATCCCCTCAGCCCCATCCCAAATGCCTGTGCAGGAGAGCAGCCCCCACCCCGGGGCACTTAGCCCTGCTGCTCACATTCCAGAAAGCCCTGAGGTATGTCCACGTCCATCTGGCCCCAGCTTAGCCTCTCCAGGGAGGTCCCCGTGCAGCCCGACTTCTCTGACTTCCCAAACATGGAGTGACGCCAAGTGGTTCTCAGGCCCCTTCAGGGGGAGCAGAGGGTGTGCTGGGGGCAGTGTTTGGGCCAGGAATTCCTTGTGAGTCTGCTTGGCCTCTCTGTGGGCCTATTTCCTTTCTCCCTCTTCTAGCAATAAACACCAATAATTGCAATATAAAAGAAGCCCTGGGGGATTTTCAAGAGGAATTTGAGTGAAATGAAAATGTAGAGGTGAGAATAACCAGGAAAACAGGAAACACCAAAGTCTGGGGTTTGCATTTACCGTATCTTGTTGAGCGAAAAGAGCAGGTTGCATAAAATAGATAAGTCCAGATTCCACTTCTTAAAGAAATGTATCTTAACATGTGTACATATTTGCACAGAATTTAAAAAGTGTGGAAGAAGGCACCCACAGAGCTGCTAATACTGGAAGTCTGAGGAATTGAGTTCAAAGGAAGAGATCTCTGCATAGGGCTCTCACATTTTGCTTCATATATATCTACCTCATTTCAGTCTTTATGACAAATGTATTTCTTCTACAATGTTCAAAGAATACTAGTATGTGTTGGATCCACATAGAACTAGACTCTCTACTCTTCACATTTGGAGTATCACGAGAGATGAGTCTCAGGGGGTCTTAAGCCATAAGGCCTGGCTCTGGAACGTTCTAAATGAAGGCATCCAAAAGTGCCTTAGGTAGGAAGTCTGTACCCAAGGGGATTATAATTACCAATGCAATTTGAACACCTCATCTGTTTTCCAAAAGGATTTGAATAGGACTGTCTCAAAATGTCCCTGTGGAGTTTTAATGTATGGAGGCGACTGAGTGACAACACAAATAGATCAATACTAATGAAAGAAGAATGTTATAACACATTTCCTGAGAGAAGACGCATACCATGCCACAAAATGCTTCATGGGGCAGCAGCTGGTTTGGTCAGGGTGAAGGGAGGAAAGAGGGGGGGAAATCCTGGTCTAGAGCCTTAATTGTGTTTTCCATAAACAATAAAAGCAAGTCTGGGCAACATATACTCCTCAAGATTGGCTAGTTGGAATAATTTCAGCAGGTTGGGACATAGGAACAGTTCCTAATTGTCTGGCACCTGGCCCTGGCATGATCTAGGGTAGAAGAAATATTGGCTTGGCATGTGAGTTGGATAATGAAGATAGTTAGGGGCATGGGCTCTGAATTGGTGGATTTACATCAAAAAAGAGTGCTCATGGGCAAATCCTTTGATTTCTCTAAGAATTGGCAACCCTGGAAGGGGCAGTCTCTGCCCAGTCAGATGCCAGAGCATCAAGAATACAGACAAGCCGGGCTCGGTGGCTCAGCCTGTAATCCCGCGCCTTGGGAGGCTGAGGTGAGTGAATTGCCTGAGCCCGTGGGTTCGAGATCCCCCTGGGCAACTTGGTGAGACATCATCTCTACAACAAATCACACACACACACACACAAATTAGCAGGGCATGGTAGCGCACACCGGTAGTTCCAGCTACTTGAAAGGCTGAGGCAAAAGGATCTCGGAGCCCAGCAAGTCGAGGCTGCAGTAGCCGGGAGCAGCCACTGCACTCCAGTCTGGGTGACAGAATGAGACTCAAAAAAAAAAAAAAAAAAAGAATACAGACAAATAAAAAAATAATAATTAATAATATTGGTGCTGGCCAGGCACGGTGGCTCAAGCCTGTGACCCCAGCACTTTGGGAGGCCGAGGTGAGGCGATTGCCTGAGCCCATGGGTTCAAGAACAGCCTGGGGAACTTGGCAAGATCTCAACTCCACAATAAATAAAAAATTAGCCAGGCATGGTAGTGCGCGCCTGAAGCTCCGACTACTTGGAAGGCTGAGGCGGAAGGATTGCCTGAGCCCAGCAGGTCGACGCTGGGGTGGCCGTGAGTGTGCCACTGCACTCCAGCCTGGACTATGGAGTAAGACTCCGACTCAATAATAATAATAATATTGGTGTTGTGATGAATGGATACCAAATAGACAAATACAGACTCCAAGAAAACATCATTTCAAGAGCATCCCAACTAAAGAGGCCATATCCTAGGTCATTATCTGCCAGGAGATGTGATGGCTTGAGGGCTGTGAAGTGAACACACAGAGGGTGGCAGGGCCCAGACCAGGGAACAAAACGCAGTGACGATAGTTCAAATGACACTGAAAAAGAAAAAACAGGAAAAAATGGAAGACCTACTATGTGCTGCGCAAATACCAGGCACCCTAAATATATTACCTCTAACAACCCTTGAAACACATCTCACGGATGAGAAAAATGAGGCTTGGAAGGTTTAGGTATCTCGCCCGTGGTCATTCAGCCAGTAAATGGTGGAAGTAGGAGCTAAACCTCAGTCTGTTTGACTCCAAGGACACTGCTTTTGCTTTAAGGTCTGATTCCTCAGAAATCTGTACTTGAACCTGGGTAGATGCTAATCTCTATGGAACTTGGTTTCGGTAAGCAGGTAGCAATAAAGAGGGCTCTGGACACTGGTGGATCTGGTCAAAGCGTAGCCGCATAACAATTCCAAATACAGCCACCTAAAAAGCAATTTAGCGTCACTGAGACTTGCACAAGGGCCTCAGGGCAGGTGTCATTTCAAGATGGCCAGGGAAGCAGAAATGGATGCGGGCTGAAGCCCGAGAGCCCTCAGATGTGCAGACTCAGCTGCTTGGCTGCATCCTGGGCCCCAACTGGTCCAGGTCCCCACCGTGCTGGTCCTGCGCCGGCCTCGGTCGGGGTTGGAAATCGAGTCCGAGGTTGCAGTCGACACTGAAGGTGTCTGGCTGTGAATGAGAGCAGAGCAGCGCCGGTGAGCGGGAGGGCTGGGAGCAGACAGCGTGTGATGCAGAGGACCGGGAAAAGCATCTTGCGGGACAGGAGAGCCCCACCTGGAGGTCGAGTGTGGTAGCGCAAGCGTGTGCTGCCTTTTCCAGGCGTGTCTCGCCTTCGCCGTGGTCTAGGGGGAGTTGGACAGATCTCATACGTGCAGCCGGTATTTATTGAGCACCGGCCAAAGGGTTTTTCCAAAATCCTAAGCCCAAAACTTGGGACATGCTATTTATTTGCGTAAAACGGGGAGTCGAGAAAGTGGGACGGAGAAGGGAGAATAAAGTCAAAGAAAGATGTCACTGAGTGTTAACACCGTGGTTAATTAAGGCCCGGTCCTTTTGGGGACCCCGAGAAGCTAAAGAGCACCCCTCAGAGTTGTCCCATCAGGGGTTGGGAGCTGTGTCTTCATTGGTTCAGGGTCGCTCATGGGGGCTTTCCATCACCAGGGCTTCATGGCAGCCCACACTCTGGCCGAACAGGTTCCTTTAGTTCCAGAGAAATCTCTCAGGCAGGGAAGCAAAGGACACAGGTAACTCAGGGGCCAGCTGTCATTGTGGGTGGGAACTTCCCACTGCAGCTGCAAGTGGGCTCACAGGTGGTTTGAGGGCCACAGAACAGGGCAGCAGGAGTTTCTAATCCACCGAGAACCCTCAAAGACCTTCTTCCACAGTAAACTATTCGGTTACCCACCCACTTCACGGCCTCCTGGGCCCAAGCTCAGGACTTCTCTTAGTGGGCACTGCCTACTCAAATTCACAGCTGCGGCCAGGCTACCCTTCCTCTGAAAGGGTGCCCTTCCTGACTTTCCAGCCTGAGATAGCAGTCTTACCCCCGCACCTCTGGGTATCTCTGGAGGGGTTATAGGCAGTGGATACAGGCCTGAGCTTATGGCATTCCAAGTCACTCAGGGCTTAAAGAAAACAAGTCATGGCCCTTATGTTCAAGGGACTTACAGTATCAAGAGCTAGAACCCACTAGGCTGTGAACACTGCCAAGAGTTCTTAAGGCTTCATTTAGAAACATGTTTTCTGAGAATTCAAAACAAGCTACATTCTATGGACTCAACATCACTCCAGATCCTAAATTAGACATGGGACATCTATGAGGCCACCTACCAAAGCTCTGCCCAGGGAGTTTCATTAATGAATCACATGAAAATCTCTCACTGGATACTGTCACGACATAGTTCTATTTCCGAGAATCCCCAAATCATCCCAACTGCTTTTGAAGAGCAGCCAGTAGGACAGAAGCCCACCACCCTCACCCCACACCCCCTGCAGAACCCACACTCAACTAGAACTCAACGCTCAACAGAGAAGCACTCCCACAATTCTAGTCTTTCTTGCTGTTTTTCTCACTTGTGGCTACTATCATTGATCTAGTTTTTCATTAATTTATTTCCTCACTCAGCCAGCAATTTCTTCAGTGCCAGTCGCCAGTCAGATGTTGTATTTGGTTCCATCAATTCAATCATGAGTGAGATATGGCACTAGGAGAGAGGGGAAACTTAAGGCCATTGAGATTATAGCGATTTTATTCTCTTACACTGGGAATTTGTTAAGCGCTTGGAGTTACCAAAGGTTCTAATGAATCCCAGCTAGAAACCATTTCCCAAACACTAAAGGCAAAGTCAGTCATATTAGTCTCGTGCTTCCTAATATCTATTACTGGGTTTTCATCAGTGTCCAAGCTCCTTTATTTGACTTATAAGCATTTTGATCATATTCCTGACTACTACTCAAACCTTGTTCTCCAATACTGACCTTCACAGACTCTCTGCTTCCACAGTGAACTGTTTGTAGTTACCTAGCATCTCTCTTCTGTGACCATCTGGGTCCAGGCTCAGGACTCATCGGTCTGAGTGGGCACCCCCTACTCAAATCTCAAAGCTGGGCTCAGGCATCCCTCTGTCTAAAGGGTCTTTTGTGGCCATCCATTCCTGAGGCAAGAGTTGTGAATACCCCCAGAAGTGGTCAAGAACAGGAAGTGGTTAAGAACATGCACTGAGTCAAATTGCCTGCAGACCCCATTCCACCTCTGCTGCCCTGTGACGGGGTCCAGCTCCTTCATATCTCCAAGCCTTGGTTTCCTCCTCCTTAGAATGAGGAAATAATAGCAACATATATAGAACTGTCATGTGGAATAAATGTGATGACCCATGTAAAGACAGCCCAGTGCTTGAGCACATAGTAAACCCTCAGATATTAGCTACTGTAATCTCAGGATACATACAACACTTTGTTTATATCATGAGCTTAATTTGACTGTTACCCCCTTATGTGTGTCTTACATAGCTATAAATCCAAGTGTCCTACATAGCTTCTGATACATAGGTAGGTATCAAGTATATGAATGAATAAACCACGAAACCACTTGCAAATTTTTCAAGGTGTTTTCAAATAGTTCGTGCGAAGTGTCCACTCTGGGGCCTTTCTTATATATTAGATCATCTTCCCAATATTCCTGTGGGATTAAAAGGGCTACTCCTATTATCACATTTTTCACAGGTGATAAAATAAGCTCAGAAAGGCTGTGCAATTTTTCTGAGGCCAGAACATCAGCAAAGGGCGGGGCAGAGATTTAAGACTGGTTCTAGGGAAGAGACATCACTGTGGTTCTGGTACACAGGTTGAATTTTAGGGAGATAAGACTGAAGCCAAGACATCTTCCACTGTCGCTAGGCCCAAAAGTAATTCAGAGATGCAAGGTTTTATTCTTCAAAAATGTCTTGGATTGTACACACTCTTTTTTTTAATTGTAGAGAGGAAAAAATAACTGAAAAAAAGGTAACAGTTACAGACTGTAAACTGCAACAAGATCTGAAGGCAGCGGTTCTCATGGCTCCTTGAGGGATATTTAGATGATCAGTGTACTCTATCAGATATCAGCCAAGTTTGTTCAGAGGTAGTAAATAATGCTGTCAACAGCATTAAATTTGGTGCACGAGAAGATATATCTGTATGAAAGGAAGTGGAGAGAAACAGAAAAGGATTAAGTTCCATTGTTTTGTTTTCTGGTGAGCACAAGAAATCTGAAGCCTTCTGCAATAAAAATGCTAACTTCTGGAAATTTTACAATGTTTCCTCTCTAACAATCAAAAAATAAAATAAAATAAAAAACCAAAAAAAAGTTAAAGCTGGTCAGAGTCCTGATGGGTAATATATGGTGGGTTCTGACCCAAACCTTCCAGCCAGCCCTCATGACCTCCTCAATTCCCCAGCTTCCCGATGGTTGCTGCAGGAATGATTGACTTGTCTTTCCCTGTATGAAGCAAAGCGGCTAAGTTACACAGCACTAACCAACAAATCCCAGATCTCAGTGGATCCTAACAGCAAAGCTGTGTGCATTGATTATGCTACATGCTCACTGTGGAGTAATCATGGCCTCTGTTTATTGTGGGCACTCAAGGACCCAGCCAACTTCACCGTCTTCGGTCACCCCCATCACAGCTTAAGGCTTCAGATGTCACCGTGGAAGGAGAGAGCATGTAGGTGATTTATGTTACTTCCGCTCACATTTCACTGCCCACATTCATCTGGCCAGGCCTAAAGTTGGGGGGTGAGGAAGGGTGATCTTGCCAAGTGTCTTAGAAAAAGACAGAAAAGGAAATACTAGTGGACACGCCCCAGTGCTGCATACCACACATAGAAGTCAGAATAGCCCGTTAAAGATTATGTCCATATTGCAGACTGGCCAGAGGAAAGGGAGTGGCCAAAAAAAAAAAAAAGAGAGAGAGAGAGAGAGAGAGAGAGAGAAACTAGGAAAACACTCTAGTCTTGTTTAGGAATAGTCTCTGGTTGGGAGAGTGTCTGAAACACTCTGCATCTTGACGTGTTTCAGTATCAGCCGCACTGGCCTCCTGGACACCAAAACCTGAGGGAGACATTTCACCCAGGTTGGTTGAGTAAGAGGGGCAAAGACCACAAACCTTATTGAGCTCAGTTAACAAGTCCTCTCAGCACTACTGTGGGTCATGCAGCTGGATGCATCTATTTATATTTGAGTCACATCAAGACACAAGGCAGGTGGGGGCCCCCGGGCATGGGTGTTGCAGAAGGAAGGAAACAAGAAGAAAAAGGAGATATCGAAGGCAAATTTTTTAAAGTATATACATCATAAATGACCTACCACCAGAGAACACAAAAATTAGCTCTCTTCCATCTTAAATGAATCGACATCATAGTTTCTCAGAAAAGAAAGTTCAACAAAGAAAAAGACATGATCAAAAAAGAAATAAGCCAAAGACCAGTTAAAAAGTGGCAGGGCTCAGGAAATCAATGGAAGATAAAAATAAAACAATTATAGATGTGAAAGCCAACTTCAAGGCAACAGGAAATAGATAAATTGTACTGAAAGCACTGGACAAACTTCAGAAATCACACAAAATGAAAAAGAAAGGAACAATGAGATAAAAATGATTACAGACAGCACAAACTGAAGAAAAGAGCAGGCTGACATACACAAATTGGTATTCTGAATAGAAAAAAAATGAGGCAGGAAAAAGCTTAAAGTCAATTCAAAAAAGCTCCTTGAAATAAAGAAAACTAGCTATCTCTAAATACAAGTGGCACACCATGTTCCAGGAAAAATAAGCAAAATTGATGACATCCAGATATGTACTGTGAAGATTCAAGGGAAAATGTCTTGTATGTACTGTTTAGAGAACACAAATCACAAGGGGAGACCGGCAGGTTCCCTCTGTCTCCACTGCAGCACTCAAAACTAGAAAACAGCAGAGTGTCTACCAAGTTCTAAAGGAGAAAAGTAACCCAATGACTTTGTACTCCGCCAAGTTGTACTACGATTATAAAAGAAACAGTCAAGTACTCCTAGACATGCAAGAATCTAAGGACCATATTCACAAAGACCTCTTTAAAAATATTTGATAGTAAATCTAGCATAGCAAGACATGAATCAAAATTAAACACCCAACAATGGAGAAGCCACCATACAAGAACATTAGTAAATGTTGGATCCTTTTAAACATGGAATCAAGACAAACAACAGTGGGAATTATTTAATAGAACAGAATACAAATGTTATAATTCCAGGCAATCCAAAAATAATAATATAACTAACAAATATTGAAAGGCTGGAGGTGAAGGGGAAAAATGAAATACATAAAATCCTCCTCTTTCATGGCAGAAAGTAAATAAATATTTCATGAAGTTGAAACATAGAATTTTTAAAAAGCAAAATAAACTCTCAAGAGTTTTTCATAAATCTTTTAACTTTCAAAATATCTGAAATTCAGCAATTTCTTCAGTTTGATTCTAGTTTATTTTTATTCTGGTATATTCAGATAGACAAGGTTAATTTTTGTTGTTGTTTTATTTTGAGTTGGAGTCTCACTCCGTCACCCAGGCTGGAGTGCAGTGGCATACTCACAGCCATCCTGGCGTCGACCTGCTGGGCTCTGGCGATCCTTCTGCCTCAGCCTTCCAAGCAGCTGGAACTACATGTGCACACTACTACGCTGGCTAATTTCTTTTTTATTTATCATAGAGATGAGGTCTCGCCAAGTTGCCCGAGCTGTTCTCGAACCCGTGGGCTCAGGCAATCCACTTGCTTCTGCCTCCCAAAGTGCTGGGATTATAGGCTAAGTCCCCAAGCCCGATCAAGTTTAATTGTCTTTATAAAAATAGCATGGATAGTATGAAGCTATTTTTTGTAAAATTATATCCACCAAGGCTTCTGGCTAAATATATGTCTAGAGAGAATCTAAAATGAAGGTCATCAAATGTTAGCAAAATGATTTTCACCTCCTGAGAGGTGGAAGTTTGTTTTTCTTTGTTTTTAAATTTTTTTTTTTTTTTTTGGCTCTTCTCTAAAATTATTTGAAATTTTTATAATAAAAAGTTACATTTTCACAAAATTACCACAGTTTCACCCAAGTGATCACAGTTCTACAGATAATATTAGCTACTCCGGCTGCTGAAAATCTGCCTATCCCTGAACTCCGTGCCTCCCCAAAACACCATGCAAGCCCAGCATCCACCGTGCTCAGGAAGAATGGGCCTGGCCAGCACAGCTCTGCCATCTGTGGTCAGCCATAAATGTAGTTCTGGGTTTCTCATTTCAAGCACTGAGTACTGGTCTCATCCTCTCTCAATCTCTTACACAAGTAACGTGTGAGTTTCCTAGTCCTGCCATAACAAATTGCCACAGAGTAGGTGGTTTCCAACAGAAATATATTCTTTTACAGCTCTGGAGCCCAGAAGTCCAAAATCAAGGGTCTGGCAGGGTTGGTTCCTTCCGGAGGCTCTGAAGAATAATCTATTCCATGCCTCTCTCCTGGCTTCCAGTGGCCATAGGCAATCCGTGCGATTCCTTGGATTGTAGATGCATCATTCTACTCACTGCCTGGTCATCATGTGACCTATTTTTCTCTATCTTTCCCCCTTCTCTTCTAAGGGCACACGGGATCTAGGGTGCATCCTAACTCAGGACAATCTCATCTCAAGATCCTTAATTACCCTATTCTCAAATAAGTTCACGTTCACAGCTTTAGGGTGTAATTTCTGAATGGCAATAAAACAAAGACCACCTCAGTAATTTCACCACGGAGCAGGGAAGGTGTCAAACTCAAAGGAATTTATATGAGTCTATGAGCAGGATCACTGAAATGGTGTGTTCTCTGATCTTGGGTAGCATTTGGGACTTTACAGTGTTGTAGTCTGAGCAGGTTGTCTGGGGTAGAGCTGTTATTTCAGTCTTCATGGGAAACTAGAAATCTGAGCAAGAAAGCCAGCTCAATCACTTCTCAGGCAAAGCACGTGTGCACAGCACTATGGAAATCATTCTTATATTATATGTCAATTTAATAGCATATCTCCTTAGCATCTGTGATCATGAGCCCTGATTCCACAATGCACAGGCTTTATAAGTTCAGGGTCAGTAATTGTTTTAATTTTAACATACATCGAAGCCGGGCATGGTAGCGCATGCCTGTAGTTTCAGCTATTTGGAAGGCTAAGGCAGAAGGATCGCCTAAGCCCAGTAGTGGCTGTGAGCGTGCCACTACACTCCAGCCTGGGTAACACAGTGAGACTCCAACTCAAAAAAAAAAAAAAAAATGTACATTGAGATGTTCTGAACTTCAATGAATCACATAATCGTTCGTGGAACTACTAATAGAGTCAGTTCCAACTTTTTCTCAATGATAAGTGTATCAGTTAAAAATGCTTTGGCTGCAGTCAACAGAGTACCCAAGTAACCATGGCTTAAACCAGTAAACATTTGTATTTCTTCCCCTCACGAGGAGTCAGGAGGTCACTGGCGTTGGTTCAGCTACTCATTAAGCCATTAGGAACCAAGACTGCTTCTCTCTCCCCACTATTTCATCCTGAATATGTTGTCTTTCAACCTCATGCTTGCCATGAAATGGTAGCAGGAAGGCTCTGCACATGAACATCACATCTGTGCTAGAGTCAGGCAGAGGAGGAGACGGGGATGTGCTCACTGGGTCTGTGTCCTTCCATCAGGAAAGCAAAAGCTTCTCCAGAATTCCATATAAGACGTCTGCTCATACCTCATTGGCAAGACTAATGTCAGATGCCTCCCAAGCCCACCCACAAAGGAGGCTGGCAAGTGAGAATACAGGTGGGCATAGATTGTCCCCCAATAGAATCAGGATTCTGGTAGCAAAGGCAGAGAGGAAAATGGATATTGACTTAATAGCGATATCTGCCACAAAAGGAGACCTGAAAGACTTGGAAAACTCAAATTCAGAAAAACCTGTTGCTTTCTCTTAGCCAGTGAAGAGTTATCATTTTCCCTGCTGAGTATTTATAATCTGGGTGATTAGGTGAACAAATAAAACTTGAGCAGAGCGACCTCTTAAAAATGAAAACTAGGTCATGTCCCTCTCCTGCTTCTTTCAAGACCTTCCTATTGACCTTCAAATAAAATTCAAATTCCTCCCTGGCCCTTCAAGACCCTGCATACCCCTGTGTAGCTGTCCCCTCACCCTTGCTCTGGCCCCTGCTGTCTCACTCTCCCTTCAGCTGTCATTGTCCTGCTGTGGTGCCCTTAAGCTGCTCACCTCTGCAAGGACCACTCGTCCCCCCGCCACAGCCCCATGCTTACTTGTCACACATGTGCATCATTTGGATTGCTACTCAAAAGCACAGTGGCAAGAAAAATAAAAACAATTTTTTTTTAAAAAAAGCACAATGGCTCAGGTTTATAATCCCAACACTTTGGGAGGCCAAGGTAGCAGAATCACTTGAGTCCAGGAGTTCAAAGACCCACCTGGGCAACATAGAAAGACTAAATAAAAATAAGCCAGGCATGGTGGCCTGTAACCATAGTCCCAGCTTGGGACACTGAGGCAGAAGAATCGATGCCTTAACCCAGGAGGTCGAGGTTGTGATGAGCTGTGATTGGGTCGCTGCACTCCAGCCTGGGTGACAGAGTGAGACTCCAACTCAAAAAAAAAATAGTTGCCTCCTCAAAGAAACCTCCTCTGACCCTCTCAAACTAGCTGCCTAATCCCTCTCCAGGATTCATCATCCTCTTAACTGCTTTCTGTTTTTTGCAGCACTTAGGCTGTTTGAAATGATCATTGCTTTTGCTTGCTGATTTGATGTCTGCTTTCCACACTATAATGCCACTTCTTCAAGACAGGACTTTTTCTGTCTTATTTGCCACTGTTTCCCTAGTGCCCAGATCCATGCTTCGCGCATTATGGGCGTTCCACAGCTCTCTGTTGAATGAGTGAGGGTACAGACCAGGGCTAAGAAACCAGATGTCAAATATCCAAGCAGAACCAGTGGTGGGGATGCAAATTCAGGGTAACAGGCTGAGGGTAGACATACACTGCGGATACTCCACAATGCTAAGTATTAGAGAGGGGAAAATAATGATGGACCATATGTGCCCGCTGCCCTCAAATAGGCATCAGTCCACCTAGAAAGACCTACACATACAAACAATCCAAAAGATTCTATGAAGGAAAGCAAGAGGAAAACAGGGTGGAGATGAGTATGCTGCCAGTTCCAAACTGCCTAATTGGAAAATGATCCACAGAGATTCCACTAGAGGGATGCCTATTGCAATGTTACTGGCAAAAACAAAAATTAAAAACAAGCATGCCATCCAACAATAGCGGGTCAGTGAAGACAATTTCAATACATCCATATAACATAATCTTAAAATTACTTTGCAAAATTCTATTTTACTCCATAAGAATGGATTATATGTAGTGTGGGACAATCAGAAACACAAAAAGTAATGCATAGACTGGTGCAATTTTAAAAAGGGGGAAAGGGGAATATATATCTTTCCAGATGTAGATCCCAAAATAACAACAGGGTTATTGCTGGGTGGTCTGATTACAGCTGATTTCTATTTTCGTCCTTTTGTTGATCCATACACTCTAATTTTTCTATGATTAACACGTAGTAATCTTTTTCCATCTTGGAATGGCTGATTCGAGCGCATGTTTTAAAATCCCATCTTGACAGTATGATTAAAACACGAGACAGCAGAGGGTCTTTCCTTGGAGCGAGCCATTAATCATTCCAGGCCCACAAAGATGTTTAAGAGGCTCATCTGAGCAGGGACAAGAGTGCCAGGAGGGTAGCACCAATGGTGCGGCCACAAGAAGGCCTAGGAAGCCCTTAACTTGAGGACAATAATGGGAAGTTGCTGAAATACCATTCAGAGTTGTACCCTGGGCCAAGCTCACTTTGTCCACAGAACTTGCAAATTAGTTGTAATTCTCTCATTTTACAGAGGAGACCCCTGACATTCAGGGAGGTTCATGGACTTATCAGATATCCTCCAGAAAGTAAAAGTTAGACCAGTTATGCCTAATAAGACACTAAATGCAATGCGATATCCTGGCTTGGATCCTGGAAAAGACAAAGAGCATTAGTTAAAAAAAAAAAAGCTGGTGAAATCTGAACAGTCTAGAGTTCGACTAATATAAACACATATTATACACACACACACACACACACACACAACACACACACACACACACACACATAACAAGGAGCTGCTCTTGTGGAATGATGAGGTTGAAAAGGGCTGCACCTTTGAACTAGAAACTTGTCTGCTCAGTCATTGACTCTCCAGCTCAGCCCCAAGGAAGGCTCTAGGCTTCCCTGGGAGCACTTTGGATATCCCTGATCTGGTGTAATCAGTTTGTCTCATAGTCCAAAAGGGTAGTAACCTGTCCAAGAGCACTCAGCTGGTCGTTGGCAGAGTGGATTAGAAGCCCAATGTTATAACTGAATGCTTAGATCCCCCGAAATTCATGTGTTGAAGCCCTAACTCTACCCATCCCCTGCCCCAATGTGATGGTATTTGGAAGTGGAGCCTTTGAGAAATGATTAGGTTTAGATGAGGTCTTGAGAGTTGGGGCCCCATGATGGGATTAGTGTCCATATAAGAAGAGGAAGAGAAGCTGGGTTTGGTGGCTCAGCCTGTAATCCCGGGCTTTGGGAGGCTGAGGTGAGTGGATTGCCTGAGCCCGCGGGTT